>NW_021145645.1:0-40888 GCF_002837175.3 Physeter macrocephalus
CAGTAGCACTTGGTAAGGAAGGGTGCCCTTGGAGCATCCCCTCCATGTTTTGCTCAGAGCCACAGCTGTTCGACCCAGGCTGTGAGGTCAGGCCCTAAACCCTCCAATTGATAGAGAGCATGGAGGAGGGTGTGGCATCTCTCCCGCCACCCTTCTGTTGGAGAAGCTACTCAAGTCCAGCCTCTGGGCAGGGAGGCTGTGCAGGTAGCAGGTCAGAACTGGCTGGATGCCTGGAAAAGATAAGTCCGTTTCACAGATGGGCAAGCTGAGGCCCAAAGGGAGGCATCAGCCCCAGGGTCCCTGGCAGTGACTCTCATCTCCAGTGACTCCAGCGCCCTTGTCTTTGGCTCTAGCTGGTCATCACTCCGGAAGGGAAGGGAGCTGGAAAATTCTTCTGCCCCTTCCCATCCACCCCTATCCTTCTCTGGGCACCAGAAGGACAGAGAAGCCAGGATGCCGAATGGCAGGAACTCCTGGGGCCACTTCCCGACCTGGCAGGCTGCCGGGGAGGGGGCCCTGGGGTTCTCCAGGCTGCACCCTGCCTCGGTGTCCCTAGGGAGTGCTCCTCTGGCTTGGTTCCTGGGCCTTAAAGTATGGAAATGGCTCCTAGATTCTCTGTGGCTAAGGGTGGGCTTGGTGGGGGATGGGGGCCACCTGGCGGCATCCACAGGCACTTGTGGGAGCGAGGATTTATTTTAGCTGCTGGGGGAGGAGGTGTGATCTCTTGAGGAGGGGGGCCGCCTCCATAAAGCTCCCAACCAACCCCCTCTCTTGGTTGGTCCCACTTTGGTGGGGTAGTGGGACCCCGAGAGCCCCAGGGCCACAGCCCTTTACAGAACATGCCGGGCTTCCCCATCCGTTCTCAGCCCGCCTCCCCCAGCATGGCGTCACTGTCCCCATTTCATAGAGGAGCAAACAGACCCAGAGGGGAAGTCGCTCAGCCAGTCAGCGTCTGTGCCGGGCCCAGAACTCGGCCCCTTCCCCAGCCGGCGGGGACCCAGCCTCCCCGGCCCCTCAGCCTCCCCGGCCCCTCAGCCTCTGCCTGCCTCCATCCTCGCAAGAGGGCATCAAGGTGAGGTCTAGTGCCTCCTCCCTGTGGGGCGCTGAGAAATGAGGAGGCATGACCCAGCCCGAGAACCCAGGTGACCGTCCTGCCCTGAGCATCTGGGCCTTGGCTGTGGAGAGGGACCTCGGCCTTGCCAGCAGAGTGGGCCGACCATGGCTGATTCCAGGTGTGGGGCGGACAGTAATGAGGGTGGCCGGCACGCGGGGAGGTCAGAGGTGTAATCACCCCCACCTCCTGATGGGCTGGCTTTTGTACGGCTGCCCCTGGGGCCGCGGGGTGAGGCCTGCACCTGCAGCTGAGGCAGGCCCTGGGCCACGTGGCAACGTGACTGGCCTCTTGTGCCTGCCGGACCCAACTCTGGGCCTGGAAGGAAAGAGGATCAAGGTCAATGTCAAGACTAACAAGGAGGGAGAGTTCCCCGAGCAGCCTGAGGGAGCAAGCCTGGCGGATCACAGAGGCCCGTCACAGGCAGTAGCTCTCAAGCCGGCCCGGCTGCTGTGGGGATGGCCCATACCTGAGCCATTCCACCTTTTGGCGGGGGGTGTTCGTGGTGCCCAGGCCTCCCCCTGCATGGCCCTCCCCTGAGAGTGAGCTTGGAACTCAGGGCCAGCTTGGGAACTCCAGGCAACCTGCCTCAGGCAAGGTGTGAGCCGGGGCCAGTGGCCGGGGGACTAAGCCCTGAGGTTTGCCTGCCCGGCCTGTGGCAGGGCCTCCCCAGCGGCACCCTAGGGTGAGGGGTGTGCTGGGAGGACCCCAGTCCTGTGGGGGAGGGGAGGCAGCTGAGCGGGGGAAGGAGTGCCTGGCACGGAGGTGGATACTTGCCTCTGTCACCAACTTGACAGGCAAGGCCCCTCTCCATGATCACGCTGGGTCCCCAGGGAGCCTCCAGGTCTCACTGCGGCTGGGAGCTGAGGGCACAGCCAGGCCTTGTCCCTGCCAAGGGCCCTGGAGCTGCAGCCTGCGGGCCTGCTGTGTGTAGCTGCTGGGCAGTTTGGGTGTCCCAGGTCCAGTGGGACCCAGTGGTCCTAGCGCAGGTCCGCTCATGTGTGCACACCCCTGTGCAGGCCAAGGACAGCGACGACGACGATGATGTCACCGTCACCGTGGACCGAGACCGCTTCATGGATGAGTTCTTCGAACAGGTGGGAGCAGCACGCCTGCCTCTCCCCAAACACTGGCAGACCCGGGGTGGCCACGTCTCACCTCTGAGGCAGGCCGGGGCTCTTACACACCTGCGCCTGGCTCAGCAGCCCACAGGCGCCAGTTAATGAGCCCATTTTGAGAGTGAATAGACTGAGGCTCAGAGGGGAGCAAAGTTTGGGATGGCCCATTCCTCCCCACTCCTACCCCGGTCTAGAAGGATCCTTGGAGCAGCCCCGCCTCCCCTCACCTACCCCCTGAAGCCTGGCCCAGTCTGGCCCTGAGCCCTGACCTCCAGCCCTACTCTGGGCAAGCCCTGGGCCCAAGAAGCCCCCTCCCTGGATTTTTACCTCCAGACCACCTGGCCTTGGTCCACAGGTGGAGGAGATCCGCGGCTTCATTGACAAGATCTCAGAGAACGTGGAGGAGGTGAAGCGGAAGCACAGCGCCATCCTGGCCTCCCCCAACCCTGATGAGAGTGAGTGTGTAGGTGTGAGGCGCCCCACAGGCCTCCAGGAGGGCGCTGCTGCGGGGAGGGATGCCCTTCATTGCTGGTCGACTGAGGGCTGCCTGCGCCTGGCCAGGCTGGGGAGGGCTCCATGGGAAGCCTCGGGAAACACAGCTGTCCCAGGCCCGGGGTGGGGGGGCGGTCAGTGCCCAGTATCACCTGCCGGATGCCTGGTGAGAAGGGCGGGGTCAGGCGCCGGACCCTCCCTCCCCAGGTGAGCTGGCTGTTTTCTAAGGCAGGACGGCTGGCCGGCTGTAGCCCTGGGATTCTGGGAGGGAGCAAGGAGGGAGGCAGCGGCCTCCGATCAATAGAAGGCCTCTCAGCCCAGCCTCTCCCTTTCCCTCGCCTCCCCAGGGGAGCAGATGGCAGCTTTGAGGCATCAGTGCTGTGGGAGGGCAAGCTGGCCAAGCAGGCAGAGTTTCCGGAAAAAGCTGGCAGCCCTGGCACTTGGCCATTGGTACCCCGGAGCCGGGCGTTCTCAGGGCTCCAGGAAGTCACCTCTCTCCCTCTGCACAGGGAGGCTGTGTGGGTCTGCGTTTCACTCTGTCTCCAGACGGGTCCCACTGACCTGGCTGTCACGATTCCCGTGGAGGTGTTGATTACTACTACACTAACATGGGCCAGGCCGACAGCATGCAGGCCTGTGACCCCCCTCCCATAGAGGGGGCTCACCCTCAGCCCTAGGGGGGCAGTGACGGGCTGGGG
Source organism: Physeter macrocephalus (assembly GCF_002837175.3). NCBI lineage: Eukaryota > Metazoa > Chordata > Mammalia > Artiodactyla > Physeteridae > Physeter > Physeter macrocephalus. The sequence goes on from NW_021145645.1 coordinate 3,420, forward strand.
CCCAGGTCAGCCACCTGGCCTCATCAGATTGGGTGTGCGTACTGCCTGCCTGTTCTTGCGGCTTGCCCACCTCCTCTCTCCCTTCTCCAGCTCCTTTGGAAGGCGCCAGCCTATGGGGCCCCAGGACAAAGCACGGGGGAGGGTCCGGCTGCTGCCCAGGTGTTCATGGGAAAGGACCTACGGCCCATAGCCCACCACCCAGGCACCCAAAGCTTGATTTTGTTCTCACCTCCAGCACTGCCTCCCTATCCCATGGCCTCTCAGCCCCAGGCCCACAGGCATCCTCAAGCACCCAGAATAAATCTCTCCACGGCCCCAAAGTGTGCTTGAACCTGAGGCCAGTGCCAGGCCCTTTGAAGGCAGAGTGGGTCAGCTGGGAGCCGGGGAGACTGTCCCAGGAAGAGGTGGAAAGGAAAGAGGGACACCCCAGAGCAGGGCATACATCCAGTGCAGTCACTGTGTCGTTCTGCTTTGCCCCTCTCCCTAGAGGTTTGTCTGGGACGGCAGTATATGACGTGGCTTGTCTGTGGGCCCGTGTGTATCTGGGTCAGCGCGTGTCCCTGGTGGGTCACTCCTGGTGAGGCGCAGGAGGGGTCTGACTGTGGGGCAAGACTATAAAGAGCTGGGAGTTGGCCTCTCACCTGCTGGAAGGTGGGGCAGGCGGGGGGGGCGACAGAGCTGCCCAACTCCCCCAGCCTTGGCTGCCTTGTGCCACCTCCATCAGACATCACTAGTGACCAGTTTAGAATCGCCACCCATGAGCTGGGCAGTCATGACCCGGCTGATGGTCACTGATGTGAGCTAACAGGCACTCCCCAAGGGGAGGGGGCTCCCCATTAAGGGTTCTAGGGCAGAGGCGGAGCAGAGTTGAGGGGGCATCACAAAGAAAGTTGGCAGTGAGTGGGGGGCTTTCCTGGGCCAAGGCTTGCTCTGCCTCCTCTGGGGGCTGCCATCCAGGCTGGGCTATTCTGGGTCTGAGCAAAAGAGGCTGCGACATCAGAGCAGCTGGTAACCGAGTTTGCCTTTGTTCCTACGAACAAGGCCTCTTCCCCTGCTCCTGGAAGCCCCCCACTCCACCTCATTCACATTCCACTTGGGAAGTGGCCCTCCCTCTTGATCAGCCACTGTAAATGCCCCTCCTGAGTCCCCTGTGGGAGAAGCCCCAACCCCAGAAGCAAGCACAGAGTGGATGAGAAAGGTTCCAGCCAGGAGCTCAGTCCTGGTTTCTGCAGGGGGTGGAGCCATGGGGGGCTGCCCTGAGGCTGGGCTCCACCCAGCACCCCAGAGGGAAGCAGCCATCTTGCCCCACTTTGCCAGCCAACCCCTCGCAGGGAGCAGGGCTAGCTGGGCACCTCCATGGCCTCTGCCAGCTTTACGGAGATGGTTCCAGTTGGAACAAGGGCCAGAAACTACGCCACAGCCCTCCCCCAGCTTCACCCCCTCATAGGCCTCGCTGCATGCCACCTCTAGAGCTGACTGTACCCCAGGGGCCCACCTCTTTGAAGCTCTTCTCCCAGCTCCCACCCGGCTGGGTGCCTCCAGCCCCCATCCACCTACCGGGCACTCGGCAGTTGGCCTTCACTGAGCTCAGCACCTGGGGAGGGGGGCTTTGTGAGGAGAACAGCGTCTGCCCTGCCCAGGGTGCTTGATGGGGGCTGGCTTCTGCCTCCTCCTTGGCCCCTGGCCCGCATCAGCCCATCAGCTGGATGTTCACCCCCAGAGCCACCAGGTAGCGTTAGGTGAGCCCGCACCTCCACCTTCGACTCAGGCAAGTTGTCAAGTAAACGTTCCCCAGTGCCACCTCCAGCATCACCAGCCGCTCCACAATTACTTCTGCCTTAAATTTAGCCCCATCTGTTATCTGCAGGGGGTTGGGGGGAGCCAGCAAAGGCGGAAGGGAGGCTCCTTGGAAGGCACACGAGAAGGGGTGAGGCTGCAGCTGGTGTGGCCCCGGCCCGGGACTGGAGGGGCAGGCGGACTCTTAGCCAGGGGACGAGGGGAGACCCAGGGTCTGCCCAGAGCCCCCTCGGGCCTGAGCCTGAAGATCAGGCATGGGGGAGCCCAGGGTGTCTACCCGCCACCCCTTCTACCTCCCCAGAAACCAAGGAAGAGCTGGAGGAACTCATGTCTGACATAAAGAAGACAGCAAACAAAGTTCGCTCCAAATTGAAGAGTGAGTCTGGGCTCCAGGCCTTGTCTGGGATATGGGGGGCACTCCAGGCCTGCTTCCCCCACACAGCCCACGGAATTTCACTGACTCTGAGGGGTACATTGGGTCTTGCTTTCCTCTGTGAGGGTACCCTCACGCGCCATTTACTCAGCAGCTACCTGGCAAGGCCTGTTTATGCCGGGCTCTGGGCTGGGCCTTGGGACACGTGCCTGAGGCTCCGTCCAGGGAGTGTTCCACTCTGGGCACTGTCAGCTAAAGAGAGTTAAAGGAGTGGCCAGCAGTGCCTGGTCCCACACAGGAGCCCCCATGCGCTCACGTGAGCACAGGTATGCATGCCCCGGAATGCACAGGCCTAGGGGTCCCGTGCCCTGTGGCTGTGGCCACCTAGCCCTGCCCACCCCCCGACCCCCTCCACGGCACGCCCCGCTCCTCGCTCCATGCACAGCCTTCCTGAGCAGGAGAGAGACAGGGTGGGCCTGAGCCTCCAGGCCTAGCACAGAGTAGGTGCACACACACACAGGTACACGGCTTGGTGCGTGCCCGAGGCCTCACAGGTGTGTCTGTGTGTGTGTGTGTGCACGCGCCCGCGCACACACCGTGCCTGGAAGAGCCCTTGTTGGCCGCTCCTCCATCGGTGCCTGGAGCTCCTCTTGCTCTGCTTCCCGCCTGACCCCACTCAACAGACAGCACAGGTGCCCGCAGGGGCGGTCCTGAGCCAGATCCGGGGTGTGTGGGCGGCGAGGCGGCGGGGAATGGGGCCGGTTAGCAGCAGCTGGCTGTTCCCCAGGCATCGAGCAGAGCATCGAGCAGGAGGAAGGCCTGAGCCGCTCATCCGCCGACCTGAGGATCCGAAAGACACAGGTGTGGGCGGGACCTCTGGGGCGGGCAGCCGGGCACCTGAAGCTCTGGGGCCCGGTGGGGCCGGGCCTAACACCCGCACCCCCATCTCGGGCCCCCCAGCACTCCACACTGTCCCGGAAGTTTGTGGAGGTGATGTCCGAGTACAACTCCACGCAGACCGACTACCGTGAGCGCTGCAAGGGCCGCATCCAGAGGCAGCTGGAGATCAGTAAGCTGAGGGGGTGGGGCCGAGGGGCGGGGCCGGCCTGCCGCTGACCGCCCTGGGGAAGGCCGGGCTCAGCGTGACCCCTGCGACCCCTGCTCACAGCCGGCCGCACCACGACCAGCGAGGAGCTGGAGGACATGCTGGAGAGTGGGAACCCCGCCATCTTTGCCTCCGGGGTGAGTGTGGGCCCCTCCCCCTGGGGACCCTGGTGTGCGTGCAGAGCGCTGGATCTGGGCAGTCTTTGGACACAGCCACCCGTGAGGCAGGTTTTAGAGAAGAGAAGGCCGAGTCCCAGAGAGAGTCAGGGACCAGGCAGAGGTCACACAAATGTTAGGGGCAAAGGTGGAATTAAGACCCGTCTCCCGGTTCCTCCCAGTCGGGTCCGCTTCCTAGCTACCCCTGCTCATTTGCCACCGGCTAGGGGCTCCTTCCACCAGCCTCAGGACCTTTTACCCCTCCTGGAGGCCACGGTGCCCTTGGTCTCTCTATATGCAAGTGAAGCTCCGTGTTCTACCCGGCAGGGGGGCTTCCTGAAGGAGGTGGCACACAGGTAGGGGAGGCAGCTTGGGCGTGTGGTTCTAGGAGGGGGTGTCGGCTACATTCAGTGTGGGAGGAGGAACAGGAGGAGAGGGGATGGGAGAAAGGCAAGGCCTGGGCCCCTCGGGGCAGTCATCTTGGGCTCCTGCAGCGCTGGTGGTAAGAACTACCACTCAGCTGTTACCATGCACGGGCACAGGTGGGGAGCGTTAGCCCTGTGTTACAGGTAGGAAATCGGGTCTCAGAGAAATTAGGTAACAGCTAGTAAGAGCCGAGCAGAAAGCGGGGGGAGAGCTGCGGCCAAGGAAGAAGCCTCAGGCTCTGCTGCCAGAACATTCTGCTCAGGCCACCGCCCATCCCAGTGGCCCCTTGCTGTCCCGGCCCCCACCGCCGCTCCCTTCCGCCGGCCCCTGGGTCCCAGCCCACTGCTCCCGCCCCCTAGATCATCATGGACTCCAGCATCTCAAAGCAGGCCCTGAGTGAGATTGAGACGCGCCACAGTGAGATCATCAAGCTGGAGAACAGCATCCGGGAGCTGCACGACATGTTCATGGACATGGCCATGCTTGTGGAGAGCCAGGTGAGTGCCCGGGGCCCCACCGTCCCTCCCCCAGCCCCCAGCAGCACCCAGGGCTGCACTAACCCTACCCTCTCTGCCCGCCACGCTGCCCTGCCCGGGAGGGACCGAGTCTTCAGGTAACTAACCACGTGCTGTTGAAGCTGCCCCAGGGTCCTGGCCACCTGAAGGATCCTCCCTGCATGGCTCTGCTTGGCCTTCCAGGACCCCAGGCCCTGCATGGCCCCTACCCACCTTCACCCAGCCTTGTCCCGTCGTGTTCACCAGCTGTGTGTCACGTGGGCACCGTGGATGGGCACTTTTCTAGGAGCCGGAGGTACAGCCGCGACCAGGGCAGCTGAGGGCCTGCTCCCTGAGAGCTCATGTCTGTTGGGCAGAAGGGCAGCATAAGTAAACGATGAATGGCGCGTTCGCCAGTTGTGCCAGACGCTAGAAGGAGGCGACGTGACAGAGCGGCGGTTCTCAAACTTTAAAGTGCTCAAGAGCCACCTGGGGGGCTTGTTACACGTTTCCCTATTCTGGTCCCCATTCCCAGAGATTGGTAGGGGGGGTGGGGGTTCCTAACTTTGCATGTCTCACAGGCTCAAGGGTGATGCCGAGGCTGCTAGTCCAAGGGCCACACTTGGAGGGCCACAGTCACTGCAGTGGCCACTTTGGACGGGGGGGGGGGGGGGGTCGGGGAAGGCCTCTCTGAGGAGGCGGCATTTGAGCTCCGAAGACTCCCCAGGGGAAGAGTGAAGAGGCGGCCCAGGCAGAGGGACCAGCAGCACCACCGTCCTGAGACCCGCAGGAGCCTGACTTATGTGAGGAGCAGAAAGGAGTCCGGGCGGCTAGAGCACGGGGAGAGCTGGAGATGACAGAGATGGGGCCTTGGCCGGCGGTGCTGGGCTGCTGGAGTCTCTTCTAGACCGGAGGGTCTTAAGTGTGGGAGTGGCATGGCCCGAGTGAGGAAGCAGGGAGGCCTTGAGGAGGCTGCTGCTTCCAGTGGGGCGAGAGACCATGGTGCTGCGGACGCCGGTGGGAGCAGTGGGCTTGGAGAGAGCGGCCAGCCCTCAACACGCCGCCGCTGGGAGTCCTGGGCATTGTCATGGTCGAGTGGCCTCTGGGGGCCGCCTGGGACCAGACTGCAGGGCCCACGAGGCCTGTGGGACTGGGCAGGGGGGTCTTAAAGGTTGAAGACCGAAGCCTGTCAGGGCTGGACGGAACCATCACGCCTGGGGAGGATGGAGTGGGGGGCTCACCGTCACTACGGCCAGACTCCAGCCCACCCACTCCCGCCCCTGCCTTCCTCTGCCCGGTGCTGCCCTCTGCCCAGCCCCGGGGTCAGGGCCCCTTCTGAGCGTCCTCTGCATGGTCCCCGCCCCCTTGGCTGAGGCTGCATGGCCAGTTCCCGCCCCAGGATGGCTGCATTTCAGGGAGCTGCGCGGGGTGCCTGGCAGAGGCCAAGGGCACAGGTGAGAAGCTCTGCCCCATCCGCCTCACACTCCCCTTTGCTCTAACCTCAGGCTGCTTTCCCGAAATCCTGCCCTGGGGCCCCGTCGTAACCCCGAGGGGGGCCCTCTGGAGCTCGGGTGCCCCTGGCCCTGCAGGGAGAGATGATTGACAGGATTGAGTACAACGTGGAACATTCGGTGGACTACGTGGAGAGGGCTGTGTCTGACACCAAGAAGGCCGTCAAGTACCAGAGCAAGGCTCGCCGGGTCAGTAGCCCCAACCCTGCCTGAGCCCACGTCCTCACGCTCGCACAGAGCCCCCGGACCATCACAAACCCCTCCGCGTTCTGCCTGCACCCTCCCTCGGCTCTGACCAGAGCCTCCAGCGCCCAGTTAAAACCCGACCCAGACACGTTCCAGGCCATCACTTTCTCCCTCATTCAGTCCCCCAGACTCTCCAACCCTTATCCCTCACCAGAGCCCCTCCCCAGCCGCCCCCCAGCCTCAAAGCTCTGCCCAGAGGCTCAGCCTCCCTCCTGGCCCCGCTTCCGCGCTCTGAGGCCTCTCCTTGCCTCCCTGTGCAGAAGAAGATCATGATCATCATCTGCTGCGTGGTCCTGGGCGTCGTCATTGCCTCCACCTTCGGAGGCATCTTCGGGTAGAGACCACCCCACCGCCACTCCGCTCTGGACGGCCCACCCCAGGAGGTGCCCTGGCTGCTGCCACCTTCTGGCTCGAGCCCTCTCCTCCCCACCCCATACCGCTCCTTTCTCTGCACAGGGCCCCCCATTCCCCCCCTGCCCTGAGCCGTCGCGTGCATGATCTTTGTGACAGTGTGCGTCTGTGCAGAGGAGGCAGAGGGGAGCCAGGCTGGGAAACAGCCAGCCGCGTGGGGATGGGCCAGCAAGGGACAGACTCGGGCCCTGGCCCAGGCCACTCCCCTTATAGGCAGGGCTGCCTGGGGTAGTTAGCCATGCTCCCCTCCCCCGGCCTTCAGTAATCCCACTCCAGCCTGGGGTCTGCTCTCTCCTGGGATCAAGGCTCTCTGGACCCCAACCTTGCCTCCTACTGACCAGCCCATCTGCCCCATCCTGTGTCCTCTCCAGCTGTCCCCATAAGCCAAGCCCCCTGAGGGTTGGGGACCAGCTGGCCACATGGTGCTGCTTTTCAGGTTCGGGGAAGGGTGGCCCTGAGAGACAGCCCAGCTCTAAGCCTCCAACAGCCACTCACTGCCAGGGAGGCTCAGGGTGCCGCGGTGGCCGGGTGGGTATGGCTTCCGGGCCGTGTCAAGACCAGGCTTCCTCCCCTGCCTCGGGGCAGAGTCCAACAGGTCTTCAGCTGCCTCAGCCTCCCTTCTTCCCACATTCCTACAGCCCCAGGAGCAAACCCTTGGGGCTACGCCTGGCCCCAGGTAGTATTCTGGAAGAGGCCGACTGGTGCCTGGTCTCCAGCCGCCCTCGGAGCTAGGGAGGCAGAGCAGGCCCCGGTCAGGCCTCTGCACTGGTGAAGCCTGGGCCACGGCCCGGGCCAGCCACTCTCCCCGGCAGGCCCTAGTCAGGTCCTCAAGCCATCGTGTTGCATGTTTGGGACAGTGGTCCCTGCTCTCTTGTGCTCGGGAAGTCAGCATCCCTTCCGGCGCCCGCAACCTCGTCCTGCCCTTGCTGCCCCCCACAGACGTGCCACGTGGGTGTCAGGTGTCTGGGATGCAGTATTCAGCAGCCAGCCAGGGAGGGGCACCTCCCTCCTCCCCACCGTCTCGGGACGTCTCCCAAAACCCGTCGCCCGTTGACAGGCAAGGAGCATGCATGCGAGCGCATGCAGCAGGGGCCGGGGCCAGGTCTGGGCCCCGCCTTCCCTCGGCTTTGCTCCTGCCCAGTGACTGTGACCGCTGTCCGTGTTGCCTTCTTGAACAGCGACTCCCCTCCCCCTCCTCCACCCCTTCACCAAAGGTCTTGGTACAACCAGCTGCCCATTTTGTGACATTTTTATGTAGAATAAACATTTGTACCTGTACCATGCCTCTGCTCGAGACTTCTTAGTGTCACGGCCTTAGGACTGGGGCTGATCGTATGTGGCACCACGGGGCTCAGAGACCAAGGATCCCAGCCGCCTCCCTTGGCCTTCAACTTCCGGACCCTCTGGCCCCTCCACCCCAGCCTGAACGTCTCTCAGCTCTTGCTTAACACCTGATGCCTATTCTGTACTGTGGGCCCACATCTACCCCCTCTTCCCACTTTTCCAGGAGTCACAAGCCACCACTGGATCCCCTCTCATCACCCTGCTAGACGGTCCCCCGCCCCCGGGGCAGAACCTGCCCTTCTCACCACTACTGATTGGAGAGAAGACAGGCCCCAGAGGCAACCAAGTGCTGGACTGGTCAGCTGATGCGGCGGCTCGGGGTTAAAGTCAGCCCAGGCCGCTGGGCTGGGTAGTGCCTTCAGACCAAAGGGAAACCAGAGACTGGGCAGAGGCCTCCGGCCAGTGGGTACCACGGATACCTTTCATTTCTTCCTGCCCACGCTTCCCAACTTTGCCTGGTGTTGTAATACATGATACGGTCTCATCTAAGTCGCACATAGGCAGCCCTAAATTAATCTACCTTGTTCCTTGCAGGTTAAAAGAATGCTTTCATACGTTTAAGTTCTTTAAACCTAACTCATAACCTGGGAATCAAGCCCCCACCAATAGAGGAACTTCAGAAATCTGTTTAGGATCACAGAGCTGGAAAATGCCAGAGCCGGAGTTCCACAGAAAGTGGTTTACTGCTTTTAGAACAAAATAAGATGCTCTCAGAACTTTTTTTAGGGAAGAAAATACTTTTAGAACTTTACACCTTTTTAGAACTTTTCTAAAGCACTACTTTTGTCGGCTGATGAAGTAGGCACTTCAATACAGAAAGCCCTCCAGAAGCAAGTGCCTGGGCTGGATGGCACAGCTCACACCTGTGTGGTCCCCGAGCTGTCCCACTGGACGCGGCCGCCTGCTCAGAAGCGGGGCTTGCGCTTGCGGCCGGTGTACTGAGTGTCAGGTCGGACCTCCCTGTGCGAAGAAGTAACAGGGGCGGGAAGAACAGAACCGTCTCAGGAAAAACAACAAGAACCCCTGGGACCCCTGAGGCAGGTGAGCCCCGGGCCCTGGGTGGCCAGACCCGCCCCCGCCCTGCCCCACCTGCACTCACTTGCCCTGCCGCCGCCGGCGCTCCTTCTTCTCCAGCACCCACTCCCGGCTCTTCCTCACCACCCCCCGCCTCGCCATCCTGTACGGGACCCTGTGCAGGAGACACGGCTGTGAGCAGGTGGACACAGAGGCCTGGCTGGCACCCAGCTTAATCCCGGCAGGTAAGCGTGGTGAGCTTCCCCCGAGTCAGGGGGCCTCAGATGCCCCTTCCACAACAGAAGTCCCCATTCTGGACACCCCCTCCCTGGTGACATCTGCTGGGGCCAGAGCGCTTGTTTAGGAGGAGGCAGGAGAGGTGGCGCCCCCCCCCCCCTCGCTCGCAGGCATCCACGCAGTTGACCACGTGGTGAGGCACACATACATACCTGCCTGAGGGGCAGGCAGGGGCCAAGCTACTTTTGGGGCTCACAAGAGCCAATCCAAGGAAAGCAGGCCCTAGTCTGGCTGTGAGGCCAGCACGCTTGGTACAGACCAAGTTGGGGCTCCCAGCAACTACAGGTGTCTGAGGTAGGAAAACAAGGCTGCCCTGCTCGTGGCAGCCCTGACAGTGATCCTCAAGGGGTGATCTTGGCCTCCAGTCCTGGCTGAGGAGAAGAGGGACCTCCCACAGCTCTATGGGAGAGAGGCCCTGAGAACAGGGGAGCCTGGGCCCTCAAACCACATCCCCACCTGGCAGCTGGAATCCAACTGTTTTCAGCGTTGAACACACCACGGAGGCTGCTTGCCCTCCGAGTAACCATTCCCTGAGTACCTGCGTGCATGGCCCATGGATGTTCTACAGTGGCTATGAACAAGCCCTGCCCCTAAAGAGTCCACGGCTGGGCTGTGGTAGCGACCACCCGCACGAGGCAAAGCAAGTGCAGAGAGGCCAGGAGCTGCTAAGGCAGTGATGGGGAAAAGGAGAGGGCCACAGAGATAAGCTGCTTCATGCAGAAGGTGGGCCAGTATTCCAGAAAAGAAGCAGTACACGAAAATGAGGCACAGGGAAAGGACTGAAGAGGGAGGTTAGGGAGCAGAAGAGCCCTGTTGCCTGGAGTCATTGAGTGTAAGAAGGGGAAGGGTCCAAGTGAGACTCTGAGGGTCAGCTGAGGATTGAGTCAGCCTCGTAAGTTTCCTCCTCGCCCGAGGACCAGCGCAAGCCGGACTGCATGACACACCCTTCCGGCTGCTACTTCTCATCTGTTCTAACCTAATAAAAGTCAGATTAAAAAAAAACACCAACTCAGAATCCCACTTGGCTGGTCCAGTTCATGGAGGTGTGAACACCAACCAGCAAGGAGCGTGCTCTCCCTCCAGGAAGCAGTGAGGCTTTCTACCAAAGGAGGAACACAACATGTCCTAGACTTTGGGGTGTGCAGAGATAGCAGCTCACGAAAGAAAGTCAAGAGGGCCTACAGTGAGGGAGCAGGAGTCCAGTGTGCCAGGTGCAAAGCAGGCTGCTGGAGATGCAGGACTAAACAGATGCAGGAGTAACCCCCAGGAGTCTCTAAGGAAGGACAAGCTCTGGGGTAGCACAGTGAACAGGGGGCAAGGTGTGAGCTGCGGGAGGGATGATGGGAAAGAGTCATCGGGGGGACAAAGGGAGCAGTGAAGACGGTGAGCGACCCCGACCACAGGTGCCAAGAGGGAAGCGGAGTCCACAGTGCAAATGCCGGAAGGGATGGAGCCCGTGGAGAGAGCAGCTGACGAGTGGTAGGGTAGAGGCTGGGTGGCGAGGGTTAAGGAATACATGGGGCAAGCAAAGTTGTTGGGGGGCAGAAATTAGAGATGTTAGGTAAAGGTTTAAAATCCTTTTCCTTGATTTACCTATTTATTTACAGTAAGTGGCCTGAACGTGATCAGACAGAAGTGACAGCACGGGGAGAAGGCCGATCAGCCTTACAGCAGACAAAGGCCTCCTGGGGCTCCTCCCCACCCTCCTCAAATCCGAGGACTTCAAGAGGAAGAGCCTGTAGGCAAATGAGGTCCGCGCCAGGCACTGTGCCGGGTCCTGTACAGACACGCCCTCGACTCAACACACTGCCCGAGAGGGTGGCACATCCCCCCCAATTTTAAACAGACGAGAAATGGATGATCAGGTCCCACCACTTACCTAAGTTTACAGTTAGGACACGTCGTCTGTAGGCACCGGCGTGAGGACAAGAGGGAGCCTAAGATGGACGGAGGGGAAGCAGGAGATGGGACCACTCCCTGGGAGCAAGCGATGGGCACCTTAGAGCAGCGACGGCTAGGAGAGCCCCCAAGTCCCCACGGGGAATGGGCTGAGGAAGCTAAGGGAGACGACCGCGGAGGGTCAGAGGGCATCAATCCATGGTGGACACGAGGACCGCACGCATGATCTTCACCACAGGTGGGCCTTCCTAACTCATCCATTCTCGGCTCATTTTTCCTCTTAAACGTCTTAAGAGTCTGAAAACCTTTCACCCCTACCAATCAGAACTAAGAAATCACCTCCTTCTTTACCACCTTATAATCAATTGTTCCTTCAACAAATATCGAACACCTTTTGCCAACAAGACACTATTCTGGTGTCAGGGATACAGTGCAAGTCCCCACCAAGTTTTCATTCTAGCTGGGGACAGAAGTAATACCAAATCAACGAATACTTATGATTTAGAGCAGTGAAAGGTGGTAGGGAAAATAAAAGTAACGAGAACCCAACTGAAGATACTGAACAGAGAAATGGCAAGATATGATTTACATTTTTAAAAAGTAAAAGAAAAAGGGAAGTCTCCGTCTTGCTGCACGGCAAATGAATTCAAAGAGGCAAAGTCAGAAGTAAGGAGACAAGTGAGGTAGCTTTCAGTAATCTAGGCAGCAAAGACAGAGACCAGGTAGGAGTGGGGAAAAGGGATGGAGTGACTAGATGTGAGATGTAAGGAAAACAGGAAGGGCTGAGAATGGAAAGAATGGAGGGAGGAAGTTCGGGGGTGAAGACCAAGAGCTCTGTTTTGTTCCGGAGACCTGTGGGAAGTCCAGGTACGGATATTTAGGAGGGGAGGTGGTTTGGAAAGCAGAGGTGGGATTGAGACCAAGGATAGAAACCTGGAGGTTCTGAACCTGTAGCTGGTGTCTAAGGCAGCAGCACAGAGAGAAAAGGGGTCCAGGGTGGGCCCCAGAGTGGACCGAGAAGGAACAGCCAGTGAGGTTAACAGAGAACTGGGACCGTGGCGGGGAGGCCAAGTGAGAAAAGCATTAGAGGAGCGATCGGCTGCATCAGCTTCTGATGAGCGGGCAAGTTACAATGAAGATGGAGAAGGAAAAAAGACTGGGAAGTGACCATGGGCTTGGCGAGACAGCCTGGCGGTGGCCTTGATCAAGAGAGCAATTTGTGATGAGACAAGCATGCGCCAGAGGAGGGGACTGACAACGGCAGGGGAGGCATGTGAGGAGTTCGGTCATAAAGGGGAGCGATGAACAGGGTGCCCGCCGGGAGCCGTTACGGGGTAAGGGAGGACCCTTTGTGAAGACAGGCGAAATCGCGCAGGACGTTTGTGCGCTGACGAGGATGACTCAGGAGGGTAAACGTGAGGATGCGGGAGAGGAAAGGGAGCCACAGGGCCAAGTGGGGACGGGGTCCGGGATGTAGGTTAAGGAGGCAGCCTTGGGAGGAGGGGACAGCCTGCCGGGTGTGGCAGGAAGGCAGGCAGAGAGGAAGGCTGCCCACAGACATCCGGGAGGGCTCCACTAGCTCAGCCGGAGGCAGGTGCAGGCACAGGTCCGAAGGGTCCCCAGGTCCTATTTCCGCCTTGGTGTCTCTGCCACACTGGACCCTGACAGACTTGGTGAAAGCAGAGAGAAACGGAGGAGTCTTGCTGCTGTGTCTAATGAACCTGGTGGCAGCAACCGCCTGCGCCTTAGGCAGGGCTGAGCAAGAGCCTTACCTCTCGACCGTGAACGTGGACTCCCTGGCCTCCTCTTCCTCATTAGCTTCGTTCTGGGCCTGCAGGAGCGAAGGCTCTCAGATCACCCTGGAGGGCTCTCAACCCACCTGCCCCACCCCAGAAGGCCCGGCACCCAGGCCTGAGCCCTTCTAACGGGTCGACGGCCTGGCCCCACAAGAAGGGAAGCCAGAAGAGATGGGCCTACAAACTCAAGGTCCCTCACCATTGGTATAAAGGTCGAAGGTCCAGAAAACAAACAGAGGTAGAACCTGAAACAAGAAAGTGCAGAGTGAGGGCTGGGCTCCGAAAGCCTCACAGAGCAAGACAAGTCCTCCCCCTCCCTGCCACAAACAGGTACAGACACAGCCAGGCTTCTTGCCTGCCCGGGGCCCCAGTGACCCAACCCAGCACTGCTCTGGCCCACGCATCAGTGGCCTGTGAGGGCCACACCGCCACCCTCTCTCCTGCAGCACGGGCAGCACCCCGGCCCCCCGCACTCACTTCTTGGCTCTGGCGCTGTTGGGATAATCCACCACCACACCACCGGTGAAGCCGGCCTTGGTGGCCTGGGTCGTGATCAGCTCCAACTGGGGGGGAGAAGAGCGCGCGGTCGGGCAGGGCGGCTGGGAGAGCAGCGGCTTCCCGCCCCCTCCCCTGGCCCCCGTCCGGTCCCGGAATGGACCTCGTCTGGGAGAAGTGAGGACCTTTATCAGGCTATTCCCAATTCTGAGTCCCCGAAAGCCATGCAGAGCAGGTGCAGCCTGGAACCAGCCACGGCAGATACCTCCCTCGGGCGATTACAGAACGACCAAGTGCCCCTGATTCTCACTTTCTAGCCCAGGGACCCACCTCCCCACTCACATCTCAGGAGATGAATGGCCACCAACTGCGAGGCAGACTCATTCATGTTATTAGTCAGGGACAGCTCGCCACTCGTGCGTCAGAGTCGGTACCTCCTACCCCTCACTGCTCGTGCATCACACTCCACAGGACAGACAACTGTTGACGGCCTCTCCCCCACCCCCAGTTATTTCTTCGGTTATGGAAATCAGTAATAGCAGATGGTTTATCGGTCAAGAGAAGACAGACATCCTCCCCCCACCCCGCCCCAGGTACCCCTCTTCCTTAGGACATTAGGTCATGAAATGTGCCAGCAGGGGCCACAGCGGCCACTCTCGGGAGCTCAGCCCCTCCCTTCCCACCAAGCAGCCGAAGGTTGCTTGTTCTGTCACTTCCCAACAGCAGGAGGGCAGGTGGCTGAGGAGCAGGAGAGCGTACCTATTCTGGGTCCCTCCCCCTTCCCTGCACCTCCACTAGCCAAGGGGTTCACCTGCTCTGAGTTCTCAGGGTACAGCTGCAGGACAGCCCGAGCTCCATGGACCTGCAACAGAAACATGGCTATCTTTCAAATATCCCATGGGGTCAGGACCCACACACTCCTTTCGTTATTCACGAGGTATTTACTGAGTTCCCATTATGTGCAAGGTATACTGTTCTCAGGGCTGGGAGACAGCCGTGGACAAAAGAGACAGCCTCCGAACTTCTGCAGCTCACATTTCAGTGGGTGAGGTAGCTAATCTACAGAAGTGACTAAGTGCCAAAAAGAAAAATAACTTAGGACAAGGGATGGTGCATGACAGCAACTATCAAGTTTACTTTTGGCCCAAGGAAGGCCTCTCGCTGAGGGTCGCTGGAGCAGAGACCGCAATGTAGTAGAGGGCTGGCTATTTAAATGTCTGAGGGAAGAGCATCTCAGCAGAGAGAAAACCAAACACAAAGGCCCTCAGAACTTCAGGGTTAACCCCAGGACCTGAGAGGAAGAGAAACCACATAACGCACAAGACCCAGCTATCTGCCAGAACAACCCACTCTAAGAAAGCCAGGGTGAGGTGAGGGGACTAAGAGGACCGAGAAACACCTGGATCCAAAAAAAAAAAAAGTGAAAGAACTCACTTTTAGGACTTAGAGTCACAGACTATCATCTAATCCTAGTAAACAGTGGAAATCAACACCATCACTTCTGAAGACAAGATAGGGAATTCCCTGGCAGTCCAGTGCTTATTACTCGGCACTTTCATCGCGGGGCCCTCAAGCTGAGCAGTGTGGCCCAAATAAATGAATAAACAAAAGACAAGAAAAAGCCAATAAAGGCCCTCTCAGTGGTGAATAACCACCCTGCTCCCCATCGGAGCGTTGGCAGTAGGTGGAAGGCAAGGGGGGAGCTGGAGGATGTGAGCACTCTGGAAGGTGTCCTCTGTGTGGCCTCGAAACGCTGTCCCTGTCCTCACTCTGTGGAGTCCAGGCCCCCAAGCCAACTTCTGACTGATAGTCAGCAGAGTGGACACAGGAGTTGTGATCAGTCTCAGATTCTGACATCAGTGTCTTCACATTTCACTAGAGTGTCAGCGCCGAGCTTTCCTTTTTTGGGGGCTGACGACTTGGACCGAAGTAGCCAACAATGAGGTCCCGCCATCCTGTGTGGTCCCATCTAAATGGCATTCCCACAGGGCACCTCCACTTCATCATGCTAATTGCAGGGCAAGGGAGGGACAGGCAGCCAGCCCAGGTGGGAAGGAGATCTCATACTCACCAGAACAGAGTAAAGAGCAGAAAAGAAGCAGTACAGGCGCTTGGCAGGAATGTCGGACTTCTTGTTAGCACTACAGAGCCACTGGACCGCAGAAATGCTGAAAGAGGAAGGGACCTAGTCAGGAAAGGGAGCGACACGCAAGGTTCGATCTCCAGGCGAAACCCTCCTGCCCACGACTCTTTGTTGGAACGGGCAGGTCCGCTCCAGGTCACTATTCTACTATGCTGGACCAAACAGGGTCTACAGAAGGTGAATGTGAACTTCTCGTGGCCAGTCCAAGGAAACATTTCCTCAACCTTGCTTCTGCACACATCGCAAGTTTAGCATTACTCAGCAGGCTCTCCCTGCCACCTACCCCTTCACTCCCTTCCTCCGATCAAGGGAAATATGCTTTGGACTTACACAAAGCCATTCACTCTCCTCCTAAATCATTTCCTTCAACTGTACCTGCTAACTGTCTCCACAATCCCCAGATTTAAAGCCTCAAGCAGCTAGTATGTCCTCCTTTCCGACATCCCCCTCCTCACTGCTGTGCGCATACATCTACAGAACCCCAAACCCTGCTGGTGTGTCCGACCACCTCTCCCCGCTTTCACGTTCCTCCGCTACTCTCCTTGGTCAGCACTCGTTACCGCCTCCATTGCTTCGACAACTAACTTTATCTCTCCTCTCGCGTCTTCCCTCTTCTTTTAAATAATCCTCCTACGACACAGACCTGACCTCGTCACTCCCCAGCTCCCCATCAACTACTGAATAAAACCCAAACTTCTCAGGATGACGGAGTTAAAAGCCTCTAGGAACCGACCCCACACAACCTCATCTTCCGTAGAATTTCTCATTCCTCTCCACATCTATGAGACTCCTTTCCCCACCCACTTCTGTGCCTTTGCTCACACTGTTCCTTCACTCTGAAACCCTCTCCTTGACTATCCAAATTCCTCCCAACCTCAGGGCCCAGCCCCGGCCCCTCCTGCTTTCCTGTGCTCTTACTTCTCTTCATAACTCTGGTGGGTCCCATGATTCCCTAGGGCACACCCCACACCGGGGCTCACGTTTAGTAACTTGGTCCACATCTTATAGCACCTAAAAAACCATGGAGTCTTAAAAACAGGGACCTTTATTTCCACAAACAGCACGGCACCTCGGACAATTTCTTGCAGGTAACAAATGTTGAAAAGAAAAAGCCTGCCATACCACCCCTCCTCTTAAAAACAAACCAAAAATCACTATTTACTCCTGAAACACACAAGACCAAATTGCTGGCCTTTGGTTTTCTGCAGCTTAGAACATCTCACCTGATCATTACTAAAAAGCAATTGCTATCTTTGAAATGTTTTTTTTCCCCTCCTGTTTTGTTCCCACATGTAAGCTAATCCCATACCCTAAAAGAAAATCTTCAAATCCAGATTTGTACTCCTCACCCAGATTCCTACCGTGTATCGCTACAGCTCAATCTATTATCACAGGAGATCTTCCCCCAGGTAATGATTAAACTATGACTTCCTACCCTAGACCCTACCCTCCACCCCACCAACAAAACACTAAACCAAATACTAAACAGCACTTACTACAGGAAACAAAGAACAACTTCACATTTCTAACTGTAGTTTCAGTGTTCTAAGATCTGTTATCAAAGTACTACGTACACATTCAAAACTTGAACCTGACGCCACAGAAAGGACTCCTAAGCCACCGAAGAGATTGGAGCAATTGGGGCCACTCTCCACTACAAAGTCCTTTGAAAAGAAGTCAACAAGATGGCTGCTGGGACCCACAAAATGGCTCCTAGAGGCTCAGAAGACCACCCCCCCACACACACACACCCACACACAAAGCAGAGAAACCTATACCATGGTGCCTGAACCTGGCAGTGCAAGATAATCACAGGAGTAGTTTTGAAATACAAAAAAATACATATTTGGGGGCCTTGCTCTGACCTTATACATCTGAAAATCCTGGGAGATGTGTATTTTTAAGTATTCTGTGTGATTCTGCTGCACAGCCAGGTTTGGGAAGCACTGGCCTGCAGGTCTAAAAGCAGGACCTGAAGACTCTCACCTGATACAACCATCAAAGGAGCCCGGTTTGAACGGGATGCCCTGACCCATGTCCCCTAGAAGCAGGTCTCCCTCCGTGTCTCGGTCCAAGGCCGCATCTACGTTGGAGAAGAGTAGGTGAGGAATCAATCTGCATCACTGTTCCATACTCATGCAGGGGAGTCCACTCCAGTGCTAAATAGGACATACTTACCCAGCATGGCAGGGCTGATGTCAATGCCCACCCAGTAGTGCCCCTCATCCGAGAGGTAATCTCCACTCAGCCCAGAACCACAGCTGGAAGACACAATCAAATGGGGACTCAACAGTGTGAGCAGCAACGACATCCCACCACCTACCTGGACTATCTGAAATGAGCCCCAGGATCTCACCCAATATCCAACAGGTAACAAGGCTGACCCTCAGGCAGACAGAGGAGCTCCAACGCTCGCCCAGCCATCTTGGTTTGGACATCAATCATCCGTGAGCTAAAAAGGCAGAAACACAAGCAAGTGGTAAAGGAGTTCTGGGCTAAAACCTCACCCAGACCAAGAAAAGCCAAAGAAAGAGAAAAAGGAACAATCACCCTGAGGTTTCCCAGTCAACAAACTCGACTACAACTATTTAAAAGTGACCCCAAAAGTCCATGTAATACAACGTGTTATTTTGTTCTGACACAAACTAAAACTGTACTAGCTGCAGGGCTAATGTGAAGTTAACAGATCATTTATCTAATGACCAACCGTTGGGTATTTTCAACTCTACCAGGCTTTGACATTGTATTACTTAAATACATGTTTTCTAGAAGAATTATCCACTGTAGCTACTACCATATAGAAGGGTGAAGAAGACACAATAAAAATTATAGCAGTGCTGTCCATGAGAAACATAACGCGAGCCACTTGGGACATTCTAAAAGCCACATTTAAAAAGAAATTAAATATGTAAAGTTAACTGTAGTAATAGTTAACCCAACATACTCAATATTACACTTTATTTAAACCAGTATACTCAAAACATCATTTCAATACATAACATAAAAAACAATAAAGCATTCTACATTTTCTTCATATGAAGTATATCTGATTAAATATGTTTCAATAGATGGCTGATGACTACTGGTTACCATATTGAACAGAAGAGATCTAGAGTGTGTATGGCTTTCCCAAGATCCAGGGAGAGTCACACGTACCAGTTTTCAAAATGCCTAACACAGGGCTCTGCAACTGGAAAAAAGTTTCTATTTGCTACATAATGACAACTGACCGAAGGGTTTTTGCTGACTCTGTCTGATACTCCAATTTGAACAAAAAAGAGAAAAGAGGTATCTGCAGAACTTTCTTACAGAGTACTGTATCGGAAAAAATAGGTTTGGAAGTCCTTGCTCTAGCCCTCATCTGTTAACTGACTTCATAATTATACAAAAAACTCTCCTCTACGAAATTCAGATACTCTACCAACAGGTGTCCTAAGGATTTACTGAGATAATGTAAACTGCGGCGTACAGTAAGCATTCCATGAATATTATTTCCTTCCCCCCAACAGCACTGATCCCTTACACATCTCCACTACGTCCTACCTGTTCTATGACATGCTTAAAACAAGCTGTCGTATGAGAGAAAGATAGGCGTGATTCCTCCCATTCTGATGCTAAGGTTACTGAGACCCATTCGAAAGTTTAAAATTGACTCTTCCAGTGTCAAAAATGGGATCAACTCAGGTCTCTTCCTTCCCCCACCCCTAAATTCTGCGTGCTTTCCAAGCAACCTCCGCAATCAGGGCAACTTGACGGTTCCCGACCCCCGACGCCTCGCAACATCCAGGCTCCCCTTACTTGCGCACGTATTTCCGGGCTTCTTTCTTGTCGTAAAACTGCAGGGACGAGAGAAAAAAAACGGGGGGGAGTCGGGGAAGAAATCAAGACGCGGAGGCCCTAGGAGAGGAGAGAGGGGTGTCCGCAGAACACAGGCCTCACCAGCTCCGGAGGCCCGCTGTGCTCGGGTCTCTGTCCACGAGACGCCATCGCCACACCTCAGCAACAGGACTCGTGCGATTTGCTCCGGGAGTCCGGCTTTTATGTCCTCGGCTTGGCGCTCGCCTCGTAATACGCATGCTCCACCCATCTCCCCGCCTTCTCTTTTACTCGATTGGCTACAAGGGCCGACCGTATGCGGAAAAACGCACGCCTCCCATTGGCCAGTTCATCTTGCACCGCCCGCCTGATTCATTCAAGATGGCCGTCCAGCGCGATGTGAGGTGGTCACGGCTCTTACTGTGGAGGTTGTGCCAGGCCCGGGGGGTTCCACAAAACTTGGGATTGGGCCTGGTCCTAGAAGCGAGAACTTATTCCCGGAGCGACGGCCCGTACTCGCGCACGGCGCTCTATGAGCTGCTCGGCGTCCCCTCCACGGCCACGCAGGCGCAGATCAAAGCGGCTTACTACCGGCAGAGCTTCCTCTACCACCCGGACCGCAACGCCGGGAGCGCCGAGGCTGCCGAGCGCTTCACGCGCATCTCCCAGGCCTACGTGGTACTGGGCAGTACCACCCTGCGTCGCAAGTATGACCGCGGCCTGCTTAGCGACGAGGACCTGCGCGGCCCCGGGGTCCGGCCCTCCAAGACGCCCGCCGCCGACCCCGACTCGCCCCGCACCCAGCCGCCCGCCTCTCGGACCCAGGGCCACGGTCGGGCCTCGTCGGGAGCCAACCGCACCATGTTCGACTTTGACGCTTTCTACCAGGCGCACTACGGCGAGCAGCTGGAGCGCGAGCGGCGCCTGAGGGCCCGGCGGGAGGCCCTTCGCAAGCAGCAGGAGGACCGGGCCAAGAAGGGCTTACGCTGGGACGAGACCCGAGACACGGCTTTATTCTTGCTTCTGCTCACAGTTTTCATCGTCATGGGCTTTCGTTTTTAATCGGAGAGCGGAGGGAAGGGGAGCAGCCCCCCCGCCCCCAAGAATTGGCCTTTCCTGTCTTCTTGAACCCGTTGCTTCCATTGTTTGCTGTTGTCTACCTCTACTGGGGTCCGAAGGAACTGCTCTCCCCTTTCCCTTCCTCACCCGGCCAGCTTAGCCATTGACCTGCATATCCCTACCCCTCTGGTCCAGAAAAGGAGGCTTTCTGAGGCCCAAGAAAAAGGCTCCCAATGAGGAGTCCCGAAAGCCCGAGAGTGAGGGGTTTCCTGGAGGCCCTGGGGTGCCTGCTTCCAGATGTTGTCAGTGTCTGGAACACTTGCTGTGGCTTTCCTGTAAAGCTCCGAGCAAGACTCGTCTGCTCCTGCCCCACGTGTGTAGCGTGGGGCTCCTCTGTAACCTTGAAACGTGCAATGTGACCAATTGTGACTGCCAAAAGAAAAATTCTGGGGTTATAAGAAACTTGTGTTTCTGTGAGTTCCCCAAGCCACAGGTGAGACCCAGTGTAGGGTAAGGATGTGATCTGTGGGAACCTGGCCATTCTTTGGTGGTCAGACCCCACTCCGCCTTCTGTTCGTGGTGAGTCTGAGTGGGAAAGAAAGCAAGGTCATGAGCATAAGGAATGAGCCTTCCTGTGCCCGTGCTTATCCACTGTATGACCTCGGAGAAGTTACTCTGTGGGCGTGATGGCAGAGGAGCAAATCGTTGGCTCTGTTTCGGTCTGTCACACTTGATTATCCATGTTCTAATAGGCTCAGTGATTAAAGTATGATGCCAGGGACTTCCCTGGTGGTCCAGTGGCTAAGACTCCGTGCTTCCACTGCAGGGGGCACAGGTTCAATCCCTGGTTGGAGCTGCAGCATGCGGGGTGGGGTGGGGTGGAATATATATACATACATATATATATATATACACACATATATATATACATATATATGTGTATATATATGTATAGTGCCAGTAGAGTCAGGTTTGTCCTTGGGACACTGTGCCTGGCACCTGGTCATCCCTTGACCAGCCAGCCCCGTTGCTAACTGTGCAGCTCCTCCCTTCCCAAAAATAGAGCAACAAACTGAGAGTTTTGAGTCGCCTGAGTGTGGCCCAGCCTCCTGTTTCGCTGGCAGTGCTTATCGCAGGCCCTACAAGCCAAGTCCTTGAAACATGGCTACTTGAAGCTGTGGGAATTGGGGGAGTTTGAGTAGACTGGACTGTTGAGTGATGGGAGGCACAGGATGGAAGCGCACTTCCTTATTCAGAGCTGGCTGAGGTTTTTTTGGTTTTTGTTTGTTTCCTCTTTTCCTAATTGGTGCAGTGGGTTGTCACTTGGCTAGAGCTGTGGTAATCCAGTTCTCTTAACCGTGAATCACTGATTGCAGGTGGGGTGTGGCTTAGCTGTGAGATGGTAGGTACTCAGGTATGTACTGTGGAGCGTAAAGCTGTGGGGTAGGAAAACCTTTGCAGGAGATCTTCTACAAGGGTAAGGGCCTAAGTAGGTTCTAAACAAAGCCAGAGGTGCTTTGCTATATTAACACCAATTCCTGCACTCAATCTTTTGTGGCAGTCCTTGGATAAATTGGGAGAAACCCATCGCTAGTGCAACTTGGTCTCTTGGGAACCATTCTGTTTTCTCTAGCCTTGGAGGTTGGGGGCAAACGCTTAGTCGTGGCTTTGCAGTGACCATATGATTCAGTAGTAAAGATTTAAGCCTACTCTGGTTCAGACATGCTGGGCTCATGGAGCCTTGGTTCGGGGGCAAGGGCATATGTACTTTAAAAAAGAACATTTAATGTTATTATGTTTCGTATCTGGAAAACAAGAGGGAAAGTCTTTTCAAAACACAAACTGCGGGAAGTGAAGCTTAGTAAAAGGTACAGAGGCTGGTGTTTCTCAACCAAGGAGTTGGGGCATAACAGAGTGTCCTTGGGGCAAGATTCTATCAAAGTTTTGATCAAATGGGATTGGGGTTCTTTGGGGTCTTGTTTGTAAAAGCACTAGTGGTCTGTGATAATCTGGGATCTTTCTCATGGGCTCTTTGACATAGATCTCTCAAATTTGTTTTCTCTCAGTGAAGATCACAGCGAAGCACATTCCCTCAGACCCCAGAACATGGAGGTAGACCTAGAAGGTTTGGAGTGGTGGGGTCCAGACTCTGTGAAACTTCTGGAACATTCCATGCAACTCCAAACAGCACAGTCAATAAAATATATTAATCATCCCCCCCAAAAAAAACCATTTGGGAACGGCTGACCAACTTGGATGGGCTTTTAATCTTCATTTTAAAAACTATATTAGTATCAAGGTTTGGAGTGGTGGGGTCCAGACTCTGTGAAACTTCTGGAACATTCCATGCAACTCCAAACAGTATAGTCAATAAAATTTATTAATCATCCAACTCTAAGCCTCTCCTTAGGCCTAGGACTAGGCCCACTTTATTCTATAGTGCCATCCTGCCTGCCTCTGTTTTTTTTAGGCCAGAGCTAAACTTTGAGAGAACCCACTCCCTACCATCCCTGAAACTCAGTCTAGGCTCTTCATGGGAGGGGAGATGTGTGGGAGGCTTTTTGAAGGACCCTCCCCAGCTGGTTCCTGTTACATCATTTCTCCCTTTCTGGCCCCCCTGCAGTTGTCCTTTCTCAGCTTCTTACCTGCCCTGGGGAGGAGAGGCTAAACCAGGCCATGGACATTAGCCCCTGCCTTCTAGGGGCTGCTCCCTAGTTCCTGATAGAGGAGGAAGGCTGAGACATGGTCAGCTTCAGTCCCTTTTCTCCCTTTGGTCACAAACTGAAACAAAACTATAAGTCTGGACCTAGGAAGAGAGACTTTGGACAAGAGGGGCCCAGCTTGCTCCATGCTGTGCTCCTTGGGTAAGGGGTGAAGAAGAGTACCATGCTGAGTGAGCAGCACACAGATCCTAAGTGGGAGACACGGACAAGAGGATGGGAATCAAAGGTGCACGTGTCTAGGCAATTGTGATATTGTCTTTGGGCTTGATCAGGACTTCATTTTATTCCTCCTGAGCCTAACTCTTTTCCCCTCCATTGTCCTTTATTTATTGCTGGGTGAAAAGATCCTTTACACATCCCAGTGCTGAAGGAGTAAGATTTCTTGCTTCCTTCTGAGGTTCTGGCATTTCATTCGCTGAGTGCACCTTGCCCTCTGTAATGGTCCCAGCATGAGCCAAGATGAATAAGAATAGCCTACCTTAGGCCAGTGAGTTGTCCGTTGGTCATTACTGACCGTGTATATATATCTCCATCCCTTATAGCCGCAGCCTGAAGCTGAGACACCAAGGGTGGAGCCCAAGTGAGTGGCCACCACACCTGCTTATGGAAAATGGCGAGGAGTAGGGGTGTTGTCTCGGGCCTTTGGGCTTCCAGGAATGTCACCAGATCCCATGAAGGGAGGCTGAGAGAAGGGACAGCTGGTAAGTAGCGGTGTTACTTCAGTCCACTCTCTGGAATTCAGTGCTCTCTCCTGGCCTTTGCCCTCTCAGTTCCTCAACCCTGTGATGAGGTCACACGCTGTCTCCTGCCTCTGAGCAGGACTGTAGAAGGCGCACCTTGCCTGCCCTCAGCGGCTTGGCTCTCAGGCCAGGCTTGGAGCCCTGGGGGCCATCGGGTTTGTGCAAAGCAGCTGGGGTCCCTCTGTTAGTGTTTTAGGGTGATAGCAAGACCTGAGTCTGACCTGATGAACTTGCATATGCTGGGGATTGCTTGGTGCTCTCATCCCCCAGAAGCAGAGAGCTCACCTTCACCATCTGTTGTAAGGTCATAGCGTCACTATGGATCTAGCCATCTCGCCACTGTCTCTTAAGGCTATACAAACCTGGGGCCCTGTCGCTAGTCTCGAGGTGGGTTGGCCGTCCCATCCTGCCTCTGCCCCGTCAGTGTTCACCTCCTCGGTCCTGGGAGGGGACTGCTGCTAGACAAGAGAAGGCCTGTTTCCGGAGGACGAAGAACTGACCGAGATTCGTGGTTCACAGGCCACAGCTGACCTGCACACAGCGTTTGGCTGCGGCTAGCACAGTGTCTTAACTTTAGGCAATATTCAAAACTTGGAAGACTTTGCATAAAAATCTAGATTTCTGACTTCTCTCAAAAAAATGAGAAAATGTGCCACCATTGAGCTTCCTCCCATACTTTCATGACCGCCTGGGAGAAGCTGTAAGGTCTGCCTTTCAGATGGGACCTTGCTCCCCAGTCTGCTGCACTCTCACCAGCACAGGGGATGTGTCAGAGGCCGCGATGCACACACTTGCACCATTTTGCTCTTAGTAGAGAAATCTCTCTCTCTATCCCATGTCTGTTAAGAGGAAAAACAAAACAAGGCGGGGAGTGGGGTGGAGGGATCATGCATTTCCAGGAAAATGGGGAAGGGTGTACTTTGTGGAAACAGAGCTGCTTTGCACTGTGACCTTCTGGCCCCTACAGGCATTTGAATTTGCAGATCCCTAGGTTACCTCCTATGTTGTTAAAAGAGCTCACACTTTACGCGGGGAGGCAGAGTGTAAGTCTTATTTTCATTGTGGGACAAGGAGAATCTTTTGAGAGGTCTACAGCAGTGGCAAGGTCCCAAACAAAGCCAGAGGTCCCTTGGTACAATAACACCGATTCCTGCACTCAATCTTTTGTGTAAAATCCTTGTATAAATTGGGATAAACCCTCAGCTAGTCCAACTTGGTTTCTTGGAAACCATTAGATTCTCTCTAGCCTGGGAGGTCAGGGGCAAGTTCTTAGCCGTGGCTTTGCAGTGACCACACGATTCAGTGGTAAAAGGTTGAGCTCAGTAAGCCTTGATTAGCAGGTACACACAAAAGTACATTTAATGTTATTATGTTTCAAATTTGGAAAACAAGGTGGGAGGCTTAGGAAAATACACAGAAGCTAGTGATTTCCAAACAAGGAGGTGCATATAGACTTTCTTGAGGGGTAGGAACACCTTGTTTTTATCAAAAAGGAGTGAGAGTTTTGTTATTTGGGCAATTTTTTTTTTTTTGCACTGTGTTGGGTCTTTGTTGCTGTGCGTGGGCTTTCCTAGTTGCGGCGAGTGGGGGCTACTCTTCGTTGCGGTGCACAGGCTTCTCAGTGTAGTGGCTTCTCTTGTTGCAGAGCACAGGCTCTAGGCACGTGGGCTTCAGTAGTTGTGGTTCGCGGGCTGTAGAGCGCAGGCTCAGCAGTTGTGGCGCACGGGCTTAGTTGCTCTGCAGCATGTGGGATCTTCCAGGACCAGGGCTCGAACCTGTGTCCCCTGCATTGACGGGTGGATTCTTAACCACTGAGCCACGAGAGAAGCCCTTTGGGTAATTTTTTGGTTTGGGTTTGTAAAAGCACTGGTGGCCTGCAGTAGGTAGGACCTTTCTCATGGGCCCCTTGAGGGTCTACCTCAAGTTTATTCTCTCTCACAGAGGATTATAGCCAGGAGCATTCCCTGGGACCCCAGACCTGGAAATAGAAAGTTCCAGAAGTGATCTGGCAGGAGAGCCCAGACTGCCTGGAACTTTCCAGAATATACCATGTACCTTCAAGCAGAGGGGTTAATCAAGTTTATTAACCATCCAACTCTAAGCCTTTCCCATGTCCCAGAACTAGGCCCATTCCACTCTGGTGGTATCTCTACCCACCTGTCTCAGGTCTTTGGTGTTTTTCATGCTGGAGCTGAATACAGAGGGGCCTCACTCCCTGCGTGCTCTAAAACTGAGTCTGAGATCTTGAGGAAGGTGAGGGGTGTGGAAGGCCTTTTGAAGGACCCCATCTGGTTCTCACGGTAATACTTTTCTCCCTTCCCAGTCCCTCCCTTGCCTGGGTCATTCCTTCCTCTTCTTCTTACCTGCCCTGGGGAGGGGAGGCTGAACCAGACTGTGGACATTAGCCTCTGCCTTGTAGAGGCCGCTTCCCAATTCACTAGTGGAGGGAGGCTCAGGCATGACCACCATTAGCCCTTCTTCCTTTTGGTTACAAACGAAAAACTCCCTAGAAGCATGGACCAGAAGTGGGAGGCCAGGCCAAGAGGGGCCCGGCTTGCCCCAGGCTGTGTGGAGAATGTGGGAGGGCTTCTGGGGCTGTTCAGTCTTCTGTCATCTCAGGCGGGCACCTGGTGTCCTCTCCAGCGTTCCTTGTCTCCAGCACTTCAAGTGCTAGCAGTGAGGAACAGGAGAACCAAGGCCACTGTGGGATGAAGCTTCTCAAGTGTGCACTATCGGTGCTTTGCCCCTGCTGGGGGTGAATCTGACTGGACTTGAGGGGCCTTCAAAAGCTCAGATGGGCCAGTCCCTCTAACTATTGCCTATATTTCTTAAGAGCTCATCAAGCAGTCACTCAGGTGCTGCTCACTCATCTTTAGGGATGGGGACCAACCTACCAGCAGTAGCAACCGTGAATCAGGAGCCTCATACTGAGCCAATCTGGCTCCCAGTGGTTTCCAGCCATTGGTCTTGACCCTAACGTCTCGCTCTGTGTGAAGCACTCCTTTAGAGACTCAAAGTTTAGAGACTCAAAGGCTAGCCATCACATACTGTACATAAAACAGATCCCTCAACTGTTCCGTAGGGGACTTAGCCCCAGGCCTCTTTCTCATTGTACTCCAAAGGTGCTGTTTTGGGGTTCCCTTAGAGTTTAAAACTTCAGTAAAAAGTAAAGCCAAACCAGCACTTGCCTCATTCTAGATGGTTATAGCCCCGCTAACATGGACCAAGATCACATTAGCTTCTACAGCACTCTGACTGTCCCCTCTTACTTGCAGGACCTTCTGTGACTTCCTGCCAAACTTCATCTCATTAGACTTGACCTAAGCTGATCCAAGACATATTCCCACTCTCCCATCTTCTTGTCCCACAGTCCTCAGCCAAGCTGGCCACCTAATGTTTCCCCGAGCTGAAGACAGGTAGCTTCGGCCCTGTAGAGCCCTCTCCATCACTCAGTGGGGGTGGTCATTTGGCAGGCCAGAGAAGGAGCAGGTACCATCCTGATTGGGCTTACAGGCCACCCAGGAAAAGAAGGTGCATACAGGGGAGGCAGTTGGAGAACTGTGATGAAGCAGAGTGTGCTTCTGGCCAGAAGTGCTGGGAAGTTTAAGAGTTAGGGAAGACTCCCATGGGTTGGTAATCAGAAAAGGCTTCATGGAAGAGGCAGAAGCAGTGCTGGAGCTGAAGGACAGCTGGGCTTTGGATGGGCAGAGAGGAAAGGAGGGCATCTCAAGAGTAGGAAGCACAGGAGCTGCGATGTGGAGGCTGCAACAGCAGAGTGGCTGGATGAGGGAGCAGAGAGGAGTCAGGCAGCGTGGTCATCCTCATCATCACATTTATTGACGGCCCCTGGGAGGCGGGGCTGGGGACAGAACATACAAAGACAAGGACCTGCCCTCAAAAAGTTTCCATTCTAAGGAGACGGGGACAGAAAAATACAGGATGGTCTTTCCGGGGGAGGGCCCACTCTCACCTGGTGCAGGTCAGAAGCCCCTGGCCTACCTTGCCCCAGGGTCTGGAGCATGAGCGGGGCAGGTAGCAGCCCCATGGCCCTGCCCCACAGCTGGGGCCTGACCACCTGGCTCCTAGGTGGTGGACCCCAGGACTGGGGGAAAGGTAGGCTCAGGACATGATGGAAAACACTCCTGTCAGCCTTGGCATTGTGCGAGCCTAGTGGAGTGGCAGGGGGCGATAGGCCCCCTAGGCAGGGCCCTTGAAGGAAGTGGGCATCTTCCCAGGCCCCCATGAGTAAAGTTCTTTCACTGGGGCTGGCCCATCACCCGGGAGGCCCCAGCCGGGGAGAAAAAAAGGCAGAGTTTCCTCAGCGGCAGAGGCATAATACCCTGCCCACCCCACTCCCGGCCCTCTCTCTGGGCATCTTCCAGGTGACCCTCCTCCCCAGTTCAGCCTCCAGGGCCAGGGGGAGGGGCCTGCCCCTCCCCCCACCCCGGCAGTGGGGGAGGAGGAGGAGCCACGCATCAAGTTTGTCTGGGCCCCCCAGTGGGGAGCCATACCCTGGATCCTACCGGTGGGGGGGCTCTGGCTGCGAGGGCCGAGGGCTCAGCAGAGGGGCTGGGCCTAGAGGGCACCCGGGGGAGCCCTTCAGCGGGGGCACTGGGCGGGAGTCCAAGGGGGGCAGGCTCCGGGGCACTGCTGGTGGCCCCCGGGTGGCCCCAGTGGGCAGGACAGCGGCAGCGGGGAAGGATTTGGGGGGATCCGCAGCAGCAGTGGGGGCTGGCTGGCCAGACCGCTCCCGGCGCCGCAGCAGCTCCTGCAGCTTCTCCGCCTGGGTCCGCCTCAGGTGGGCCAGGGCACGGCCTCGTTGGAAGGCGGGCAGGAAAGCCTCCAGGCTCCGCTCCCCCAGCAGCAGCTGCTCCATCTGCTCCTGGGACAGGAGGGAAAGGGCAGTTTGGGAGGAACATGACCGAAGCCCGAGGGCTGGTCCTCGCTCCTCCCACCCTGAATCCCTCCCGATAGCGGCCACCCCACAGCTCGGGCATGGGGCACCTGAGTTCCAGCCTGGGCCTGCCACTTGCCGAGTGACTGAGGATGAAGGTCCTCTACTCTCAAGCCTTGATTTCCTTACTATCACCAGACCTGCTGGGCCAGGGATGAGGCGGGGTCAGAGATGGAGGCACACTTGAAGTAGACAGGTGTCTCTCATCAGGGCCAGGGCCCTCCGCCTCCACCTCTTCAACTCGCTGAGCACTGTGCTCCCAACCCAGCACTGAGACATCTGTCCCAGCTCCTCTGTAGACCCAGCCTAAGCTGCCCTGAGATGTTCACAGGACGTTGGGGGAAAAGTTACAGGTGGGGATGGTGGGCCTGTGTCCAGTGCGGACAGCAGTGCAGCGGGCACTCCTGGGAGCCAGGCACTCAGCAAAGGCTTCCTGGAAGGGGGGCTCTCAAGCCTGCAATGTAAGAATTGAGGGGAGGGGGATGATGATATGATGGGGCCCCCCTCCCGGTCCCCAGGCCCAGCTGCCCCTTCTCTCACCTCAGCCTCCTGCTCAGCTTCTTCCAGCTCAGCCTGCAGCCAGCCCAGCGCGCAGTGGGGGCTCCAGCGGTGCATGCTCTCTTCTGAGGGCCACAGAGGGACAGAGTGAATTAGCCCCTGGCCTCAGGGCCTGTCACCCAGGGCAGACAGACCAGAGCCCCAGGGCCCAGACCTGACTCTCACTGACCCTGTGCGTGAGTCTACGCTTCCCCTCCCCCTCTCTGGAGCCTCAGTTTCCTCATCTGCACAAAGCCCGCCGGATCCATTTATGCTCCTCCCCCTAGTCCTAGTGCGAAAGAGGGAGCAGGGGCTTTGTCTCCTAGAGCACCCCAAGCCCTTGGGTTTTGGGCCCCATTTTGGCCTCTCGAACCCAGCTCTACCCATCGACTGCTCACTTTCCCAACTCGGTAATTTTCCAGCAGTAGCACCCCTGAAACTTGCCCGGGGAATAGGTCTGCCCAAGTCCCAAACTTCAGAGCCTGGCACTTCCCAAGGCCACCCAGCCAGATGGCCAGCTGCCCCCCACCCCAGGCAGTTCTCCCGGCCGTCCCTCACCCAGTCGCTGCAGCTTGTCTGCACAGCTCTCGGCCACCTCCCGAAGCTCCTGGTACTTGATGGCCAGGGCAGCGCGGCCCATCTCCAGGCGGGGCCGCAGTGCCAGGTTCTCCTTGGCTAGAGCGTAGTTGGAGGCCAAGCATGCCTCGCGCTCCAGCTGCAGGCCCTGGAACTGCCGGCAGGGAAGAGCCCAGAGGCCCATTCAGGGAGTCTGCCCATGGCCACCTACTGCCACCCTGGGCGACAGTGCCCACGGGCCAAGCCGAAAGCACCCCAATCTCAGGATGGCGAGCCAACAGGTGGAGGGACGATAAGAGCCCAGACCCCGCTTTGCCTCAGTTTCGTCTTCCACAAAGTGAGCTAAAAACATCTCCCTTATAGGGTTGTTGTGAGACTTAAGTGAGGAAAACTACGAAGGCCTCTACAAATGTTAGTTAATTTTTAATTTTCAATTAATATGTCTGCTCAGGTCCCCGAGGAGTCCCCCTCCCTCCTCTGTCCCATTTTCCATGCATGGGCAGCTTCCCTCTCATTCCAGGCCTTTGTCTGTTTCCTCCTCAGGTGTTTGTGCCGAAAACACTCCCACCCCCTGCTCTTACTCTCCAGTGATGTCTTCACCCTGTCCCTGCACAGCACCCCCTCAAACCCCCCTCTCTTCCCTCGCACCCCCTCCTCTGCCCTCCAGTGGAATCCCCACACCCCAAGGAATACACACCCCCTTTTCCTCCCTGATCCCCTAGCACCTGCTCCCAGCTTTCCTTCTCTTGCAGAAAGCAGACCCCTTTCTTTCCTGGCCCTGGAGAACGCTATTTCCTTCTGTTACTAGGCGGGCCGAGCCTCCACTCCCTGCCCCTGGAGAACGCACTACCCTCCATCTGTCCCCTATAGGATGCACACGCCCCTCCTGCCTGCCTCCCTCCAATGTACACTTTCCCTTTCTGCCCCCCCCCCCCCCCCGCAGACAACCAGCCCGGGCCTATCTCCTGTGAAATATACAACTTTCTCTTATGGTGGCCTATGGAATACACGCCTCAGCTTTCAGTACCCCTCCCCACCGGAAGACACAAAGCCCCCTCTTACACCCCCAGACCACGGACGCCCTCCCAACGGCCCCCCCAGGTGTCACACAGGCCCCTAGTTCTCCCCATGGAAGGCGCCTCCCCTTTCTGGCCCTACGGAACGTGGGTGTGCGAGCCAGAGCCCCCACAGACAGCCGCCCCCCGCCCCCCGGAACACACCTCCCTGGAGCAGCCGCTGTAGGACACGCCTCGCGGCCATCCGGGGGGTGCACGGGCGCCTCCCTGGGTCTCCGGCGCTCCACCCGCCCCAGGCCAGCTCAGGGCGCCCCCGCCCCCGGGGGCGGCTCCGCCGGGCCCACTCGTACGTGCCAGGCTCCGGAGGCCCCTCGGCCCGGCCGCCGCGGCCCTTCGGTCGGTCGGCAGGTCCGGCAGGCCGCGGCCCGTCCCCCGCGCCCCCCGCCCGCGCCCCCCTCGCTACCTTCCTGCTGAGCCGCACGATCCGGTCCAGCTTGGGCTCATCCTGAAGCAGGTCCCGGAGCTGCCCGGTGCTGAGGATCCCAAAGCGCCCCGGGCTGCCGGGCTCCGGCCCCGCCCGCGCCGCCCGGGCCCGGTACATGCCGCCCGCCCGCGCCCCCAGCTCGGCTGCTGGCTCGGCCCGCTCGGCCCGCTCCGCCCCGGCTCCGCTCCGCTCCGGCTCCGGGATCTGGCTGGGGCTCTGGCTCCGGCAGCGCGCGCCGCTCCGCCGCCAGAGGGCGCCCCGCCCGCTCTTAAAGGGGCCGCGGCGTGGAGGCTGGGGGTGGGGCGGGGAGGGGGCAGGCCGCGCCTCTTCCCACCCCGGTCGAGCCGCGCCTTGCCGCGCCTCTAGCATCCGCAGATCGCCTGGCAACCCATCCTCCTAACGCCGTCCGGATGTCTAAGGCGCCTCTCCTTTCCTCTCCTCCCCGCCATCATTCACCACGCCCCCAGGCACGGACTCTCCCACCCCAGGCCTTTACAGTTTGCAAGGCTATTTCACATTTACCCCGTGAATTCGCACAATTTTATGAATTTGGCCGGGTGCCAGGAGCTCCTGCCTGCTGCTAACTTGGACAAGTCATTCACCTCCCCCAGCCTCAGTTTTCCCTTCCATAAAATAGGATGATGATAACACAATGTGAGGATTAGAGGTAGTGAATGTTGAGTCCCTTACCTGTAGTTAAATGAATACCTAATACGAGTTATTGTTATTTTAAAGATGAAGGAACAGATTCTCAGAGATGATGTCACCTCTCCAAAGTCACATTACAAGTCAACGACAGACAATCTCAGTTCTTCCTGTATGTGCAGTGTCCACGGAGCACACAATGCCTCCATGCTGGGCACTGGGCTGGGCCCTGTCGGGGCATTGTCTGTACCCTCTAAGAGCTCATGGATTAAGGCAGAGTCACATTCTCGCTCAGCTTACTTTAGTACAAGACAGAACGGTGGGTGTCATGGCTCGATGTCTTCCTTTGTGTGTCCCATGTGATGCCTGAGGATGTCATGTACCGTATCTTCACAACTAGGCTTGGCTAGTGCCATTGTCAGGAAACAGACACTCAGAGATTGTCACCTGTCTAAAATCAAACAGTAGTGAGTGAGCTTTTTCCACTTCACCACACTACTAAGAAAGCACCAAGGTGGCACCAGGGCAATCAGAAAGGCTCACCAGCAGAGGTGACATTTGAGCTGGGTTTTGAGGGATGAATAGGAGTTCTGAAGTTGAAGGAGAAAATAGTGAAACCAAGGAGAAGTCCATAAGCCAAGGCATAGAAGCTGAAAGTGCCCAACAAGGACTCTCCCAATCCAGCCAGACCACAGGGGGCGTGGTGGAGATGTCTGAGAGACAAAACTGATGGAGTGGGGCAGGACAGACTTGCTGATAGACTGTGAAGGCAACACTTCTTCCACATTTTTATGGCAACTGAAATTTGGTTTTCCTTTTCAAGACTCAGCTGGAACATCACCACCTCCAGGAAGCCCTCTTTACCTCCCCAGACTGCATTGTGTGCCCCACAGTCCCTGATGTCCCTCCACCACGGTCCTGGGTATTATCAAGAGCTCTTCCACACTTCCCGGTTTTCTGGCTATGATCTCCCTGGTTCTGGTCTGCGTCCTCCAGACCCACTGTTTCCACTAAGCTTCCAAGGGTCTCCTAGACACTCCCCCTGTCTGGCCCTCCTTTGGCTGGGCAACAGGCAGTCTTCACTCTAAGAGGCCCTGGTGAGATCTGATGGGAGCTCCTGCCTTGGCTTGTCCCCTCTTCGTCACCAATCCCCCTTTGTTCAGCCCAGTGGGCCCCCTATGGAATCCCACAACAACGGCCCCTGTGAACCTTCCCCACACTCCTCAGACCTCCTACACCCACTCCTGCCCCCTCAGTAGGTGACTCCACTGCCCATCACATGGGAGAGCTTCTGCCACTTCCTGCCCCACCTCTTTGGATCTTCTCTGCACCTGCCCCAGTGCCCTTTCTTCTCTCCTTCCTCCAGGAGGAGGAGCCTCCCCTCATTCCAAAGCCAGCCCAGGTACCCTTGCTATGGGTCTCACCTTCACCTACCCCCTGCAGGATGCCTCCCCCACTGTGGTAGTTATGTCTCTTTCTTTCTCTGTCTCTTTCACCTTTAATTTCTGCCTTTAGACTGATACCTCCCTTTCACCACCCCCACCCAATATTTTGAAAGTACCCTGTTATGAACGGAGTACTTCCCCCCAAAACTGATATGTCAAAGCCCTAACCCCCAATGTAATGATATTTGGACGTGGGGCCTTTGGGAGGTAATTAGGTTTAGATGAGGTCATGAGGATGGGGCCTGATGATGGGATTAGTGCCCTTATAAGAAGAGGAAAAGAGACCAAAGTTCTTTCTCTCTCCACCAGTGTGAGGTCACAGCTAGAAGGCCACTGTCTGCAAACCAGGAAGAGAGTTCTCACCAGAAGCCAAATCTGCTGGCACCTTGATCTTGGGCTTTCCAGCCTCCAGAATTATGAGAAATAGGTATCTTTTGTTTCAGCCACCCAGTGTGTGGTATTTTGTTATGGCAGTCCAAGCCTACTAACATACCATCTAGACTCTGTACTCCCTGCATCCATTTCCTCATACCCACCCCCCCCCCCTTATTCCTTGACTCAGTCTGACTTCACCCCACCACCACCACCACTTCAAGGGCATTGCACTAGCCAAGGTCATGGGCTGCTTCTTACTGCCCTTCTTTTTCACATTCAACGCCATTGACCATCATCTCTTTCTTGACCACATAGCAGTCAGAGTCCAGACATTTCACAGATGTCAAGTTGGCAAAAATTAAAAAGTCAGATAATATCAAGTGTTGGTGAGGATGGGAAGTGACAGGAATACTTTTGTACTGCTATTGGGAGAGAGAATCAATTCACTTTGGAGGGCAGTTTGACAAACTCGTAATTCAAAGTTGTTCGTATCACACTACCCAGCTGTTCCCCTCTGCAGTGGACAGAATAATAGACCCCAAAGGTGTCCACATCCTAATCCCTGGAACCTGTGAACATGTTACCTTCCATGGTGAAAGGAACTTTGCAGATGTGATTAAATCAAGGATCTCAAGATGGAGAGATTATCCTGTATCATCCAGGTGGGGCCAGTGTAATCACAAGGGTCCTTATAAGGGGGAGGCAGGAGGGTCAGAATCAGAGAAGGATGTGTGACAGTAAAATCGGAGGATCAGAGTGAGAGAGAAATGTGAAGACACTACGTTGCTGGCTTTGAAGATGGAGGAAGAAGCCATGAGCAGGCAGCCTCTAGAAACCGGAAAAGGCAAGGAAATTGATTCTCCTTTGGAGACTCTAGAGAGAGTGTGCCCCTGCCAATACCTTAATTTCAGCCCGGTGAAACCCATTTCAGACTCCTGACATCCAGAAATGTAAGATAATAAATCTGTGTTGTTTTAAGGCACTATTTTGGTAATTTGTTACAGCAGCGATAGGAAACTAACACAAACTCCTAGGAATTTTCGCTGTCTTGGACTAGGAGACAAGAATGGGAATGTTTGCAGTGGCTCTACTTGTAATGATGAAAAACTGGAAGCAACCCAAATGTCCAATACAGTGGAACACTTCATACTACACAGCAGCAGAAATGGGCAAATTACAGCTACACATGTCAACTTGGCTGAATCTCACAAACAATACAGTGAAAAAAGGCAGCCTCAGAAGACTACATTCAGTATAATACTGTTTATGTAAAGTTTAGAAACATACAGAACCGTACTTTATATTATTGCTTGGAGATACGTACAAAGTAAAAGTACAGGAACAATAAATACCAAATTCAGCAGTGTGGGCTGTCTGGCAGAAGAGGGATGGAATCGGGGAGGAGACAGAGGGGACTTCAATGGCATTAAGAGATAGTCCAGTTTCTTAGGCTGAGTGAGAGTACGCAGGTGTGCACTGTATTATTCTTTCTATTAATACTTTGGGGTAAGCCTGAAAACTTCTATATAAAATTAATAATTTTTAGGGTCTATTTTTAGACCTTAGCTTTGAAGTCAGACAGACCTGGGTCCCATTCTGACCTCTGCCACTTCCTATGTGACCAAGAGCAAAGTCCTTAATTTCCTGAATCTCAATTATATCATCTGTAAAACGGGTAGTTGAAGGATTAGGTGACTTGATATGTGTCTACCACAATGCCTGGCACTTAGTCGGTTCTCCGAAAAGAGCAACTGCAATGGGTTCCTCTTTCTAGAAATGATCCATTGGATTTAATTTATGGGGTACCTACTATCTTTGAGGGGCTGACTGGAGAAGGGGAACACTTCATCTTCATGGTTCTGCTCCCTGATTCAGTCTTTATTTATTTATTTATTATTATTATTTTTTTGGTGGTACGCAGGCCTCTCACTGTTGTGGCCTCTCCCGCTGCAGCGCACAGGCTCTGGACGCACAGGCTCAGCGGCCACGGCTCACGGGCCCAGCCACTCCGCGGCATGTGGGATCCTCCCAGACCGGGGCACGAACCCGCGTCCCCTGCATCGGCAGGCGGACTCTCAACCACTGCGCCACCAGGGAAGCCCCAGTCTTTTTTGAAAAAAAAATAAATAAATTTATTTATTTTTGGCTACGTTGGGTCTTCGTTGCTGCGCGTGGGCTTTCTCTAGTTGCGGAGAGTGGGGGCTACTCTTCCTTGCGGTGCGCGGGCTTCTCATTGTGGTGGCTTCTCTTGTTGCAGAGCGTGGGCTCTAGGCTTGTGGGCTTCAGTAGTTGTGGCGTGAGGGCTCAGTCGTTGTGGCTTGCGGGCTCTAGAGCGCAGTCTCAGTAGTTGTGGCGCATGGGCTTAGTTGCTCCACGGCATGTGGGGTCTTCCAAGATCAGAGCTTGAACCCGTGTCCCCTGCATTGGCAGGCGGATTCTTAACCACTGCGCCACCATGGAAACCTGATTCAGTCTTTAAATTCATTATTCGCTAAGGATTCAATCACCACCCCCTCAAAAAAAAAAGCAGCTTTATTGAGATACACACCATACAATTCAACAATTTAAATTGTACAATTCAATGGTTTTTGGTATATTCACAGAGTTGTGGATCTATTGGCACAATTTTAGAACATTTTCATTGCCCCCAAAAAGCAGCTCTGTGCCCATTAGCAGTGGCTCCCCATTTCCCCCAGATCCCACCCCAACCACCAGTCCCAGGCAACTAACCTACTTTCTGTCTCTATAGATTTGCCTGTTCTGGACATTTCATACTACTGGAATCCTATAATATGTGGTCTTTTGTGACTGGCTTCTTTCATTTAATATAATTTTTTAAAATACATTTATTTATTTATTTATTTTTGGCTGCTTTGGGTCTTCGTTGCTGTGCGTGGGCTTTCTCTAGTTGCGTTGAGCGGGGGCTACTCTTCATTGCAGTGCGTGGGCTTCTCACTGCAGTGGCTTCTCTTGTTGTGGAGCACAGGCTCTAGTCACGCGGGCTTCAGCAGTTGTAGCACGCAGGCTCAGTAGTTGTGGTGTGTGGGCTCAGTAGTTGTGGCTCATGGGCTCTAGAGCGCAGGCTCAGTAGTTGTGGTGCATGGGCTTAGTTGCTCCTTGGCATGTGGGATCTTCCTGGACCAGGGCTCGAACCAGTGTCCCCTGCATTGGCAGGCGGATTCTTAACCACTGCGCAACCAGGGAAGTCCTAATATAATGTTTTTAAGATTCATTTATGTTGTAGAATTTATTAGTAATGATTCCTTTTGATTTTTTTTTGTGGTACATATGTGACATAAAATTTCCCATTTTAAAGTATACAGTTCTGTGACATTGTCCATTACCCTTGTTCTGCAACCATCACCATGATCCATCTCCAGAACTTTTTTATTTTCCCAAACTGAAACTCTATGTCCATTAAATACTCCCTCCCCATTCCCCCCTCACCCCAGCCCCTGACACCCACCATTCTACTTTCTTTTTTTTTTTAATAAATTTATTTATTTATTATTTATTTGTGGCTGTGTTGGGTCTTCATTGCTGCACGCCGGCTTTCTCTAGTTGTGGCGAGCGGGGGCTACTCTTGGTTGCAG
>NW_021145645.1:41081-75000 GCF_002837175.3 Physeter macrocephalus
GGGCTCGAACCCGTGTCCCCTGCATTGGCAGGCGGATTCTTAACAACTGCGCCACCAGGGAAGTCCCCATTCTACTTGCTGTTTCTATGAATTTGACTACTCTAGGTGCCTCATGTAAGTGGAATCATACAGTATTTGTCCTTTTGCAACTGGTTTGTTTCACTTAGCATAATGTCTTCACAGTTTTTCCATGTTGTATAGCATGTCAATATTTCTTTCCTTTTTAAGGCCAAATCATATTCCATTGTATATCTATTGATTCCTTTTTATGACCAAATAATATTCCATTGTATGTATATACCACAATTTGTTTATCCATTCATCACTTGGTGAACATTGGGGTTGTTTCATCTTTTTGGCTATTATGAATAATGCTGTTATAAACATTGGCATACAAGTTTTTATGTGATGTGTTTTTTCCTCTTGCTTATATACCAGTGAGTGGGTATATGATAATTCCATGTTTAATCTTTCTGAGGAAAGGCCAGACTGTTTTCCAAAGCAGTTGCACCATCTTACACTTGCACTAGCAAAGTATGAAGTTCCAGTTTCTGCACCAACACTTGTTATTGTCTATCTTTTTTTATTATAACTCTCCTAGTGGGTGTGAAGTGTTATCTCATGATTTCAATTTGCATATCTCTGGTGACTAATGATGTTCACCATCTTTTCATGTGCTATTGGTCATTTTTATATCTACTTTGAGGAAAAGCCTATTCAGACACTTTGCTCATTTTTCAATTGGTTATTGGTCTCTTTATTTTTTTTAATTAATTAATTTAATTTATTTTTGGCTGTGTTGAGTCTTCTTGCTGCACACGGGCTTTCTCTAGTTGCGGCGAGCGGGGGCTACTCTTCATTGTGGTGCGCGGCCTTCTCATTGTGGTGGCTTCTCTTGTTGCGGAGCATGGGCTCTTGGTGCATGGGCTTCAGTAGTTGTGGCACATGGGCTCAGCAGTTGTGGCTCACGGGCTCTAGAGCAGAGGCTCAGTAGTTGTGGCGCACGGGCTTAGTTGCTCCGTGGCATGTGGGATCTTCCCGGACCAGGGCTCGAACCCGTGTCCCTTGTATTGGCAGGAAGATTCTTAATCACTGCACCACCAGGGAAGTCCCATGTCTCTTTATTTTTGAGTTGTAAGAGTTCTTTATATATTCTGGAAACTAGTCCTTTATCAGATATATGGTTTATAATTTTCTCCCATTCTGTAGATTGTCTTTTCACTTTCTTGATGGCATCCTTTGATGCACAAAAGTTTTTATGAAAAGTCTGATGAAGTACAATTTATCTATTTTTTTCTTTTGTTGCTTGTACTTTGGCATCATATCTAAGAAACCATTTTCTAATTCAAGATCATAAAGATTTGTTATACCTTTATGTTTTCTTCTAAGGGTTTTATAGTTTTAGCTCTTCCATTTAGGTCATTGATCCATTTTGAGTTAATCTTTGTATATGGTGTGAGGTAGGGATCTGACTTCATACTTTTGCTTGTGGATATCCAGTTATCCCAGTGCGCGCGCGCACACACACACACACATATCCCTTTTAAAATCTGGACCTCAAGACTTCCCTGGTGGTGCAGTGGTTAAGAATCCGCCTGCCAATGCAGGGGACACGGGTTCGAGCCTTGGTCTGGGAAGATCCCACATGCCGCAGAGCAACTAAGCCCGTGTGCCACAAATACTGAGCCTGTGCTCTGGAGCCCGCGAGCCACAACTACTGAGCCCACGTACTGCAACTACTGAAGCCCACGCACCTACAGCCCATGCTCCGTGACAAGACAGGCCACTACAATGAGAAGCCTGTGCACCACAATGAAAAGTAGCCCCCACTCACCATAACTAGAGAAAGCCCACATGCAGCAATGAAGACCCAACCCAGCCAAAAATATAAATAAATTAATTAATTTAAAAAAATAAGTTCCTTTATGTTCTTTTGTAATCACTCCCTCCAGTCTCTCCCACACCCCTAAACTCCATCCCCAGATAACCCTGATCTGCTTCCTGTCACTGCAGGTTAGACTGCATTTTCGAGAATTTTACATAAATGGAATCATACAGTGTATACTGTTTTCCTTATTTGGCTTCTTTCACTCAGAATAATTCTTTTGTTATTCATCCAGACTGTTGCATTTATCAGTTTGTTCCTTTTTATCTCAGTATAATATTTCATTGTATGGATATACCACAATTTGTTTATCCATTCGCCTGTTGCTGGACCTTTCGATTGTTTCCAGTTTAAGCCTTTTTTTTTTTTTTTTTTTCAGTTTAAGGCTTTTACAAACAAAGCTGCTATTAACATAGCATATGTCTTAGTATGGACATAGCCTTTCATTTTTCTTGACTAAATACCTAGGAATGAAATGACTGGGTCAGGTGGTAGGTGTCTGTTTAACATTTTAAGAACCGCCAAACAGTTTTCCAAACTGTTTTAACATACCCACCAGCAGTATATGAGTTCCAGTTACTCCATATTCTTACCAACGCTTTATTTTTTTTTTTATTTTTATTTTTTATTTTTTTTGCGTTACACGGGCCTCTCACTGTTGTGACCTCTCCCGTAGCGGAGCACAGGCTCCGGACACGCAGGCTCAGCGGCCATGG
The DNA here is from genome assembly GCF_002837175.3 of Physeter macrocephalus. Classification (NCBI taxonomy): domain Eukaryota; kingdom Metazoa; phylum Chordata; class Mammalia; order Artiodactyla; family Physeteridae; genus Physeter; species Physeter macrocephalus. Next base: position 43,683 of record NW_021145645.1, read on the forward strand.
CTCACGGGCCCAGCCGCTCCGCAGCATGTGGGATCTTCCCGGACCGGGTCACGAACCCATGTCCCCTGCATCGGCAGGCAGACGCTCAACCACTGCGCCACCAGGGAAGCCCCTTACCAACGCTTTATATGCTTACTCTTCTTCTTTTTAGCCATTCTAACGGGTGTGGAATTCCTTTGTTTTGTTAAAAATAGTTTTGGTATATAGACACAGGAGTCTAAACAATAGATCATTTGTAGCTGTTTTGAACCTCATAAAAAGTGAAGGCTCTGACTTCAGCCGTCTTATCTTTCTGCTGAAGGGGACACTCTCCTACCATATTATGAACATGTTCCCACAAGCACGGGGCTAGGTACACGGGAGGCGTCAATCCAGGCTGAAGAAATAAGCAGCCTGACACCCTCAGCAGCCTCAGAGCTCCACCATCTTCCTTGTGAGAGGCTCAGACATTACCTGCCATCCTGAGGACAGCAGCCTCCTGGACGTCACCCCACAGCAACCCTTCGATGCAGTATCTCCCACCTCTGCCCACAGTTTCCCCCGTACCCCCTTATTTGATTTAGACCGTCAGCATCCTGCCAGGCACTTAGGCTCAAATCAGGAAAGCCTTTCTCACCCCTAAACCTTTGATCTGTCGACAAATCCTCTTCACCCAATTCTGCCGACATTTACAAGTGTGTTATTTTGTTAACAAAGGTCCTGTTCTGGGGCTGGATCTAGAGTTGAATGAGACCCAAGACCTCTGGCAAAGTGACAGTCAGTCCCTTCAGCTGGGCAAGTCCTCCCTCCACCTCCCCAAGGCAGTTGTGCAGTCCTGGCCCAACTGAGGCAGACATGCCACTCCTGGGCTGAGTGCCCCCTCCCCTCTTTTATGGCTCCCTGTCCTCTCCCGGATGGGGTCTACATTTCTTTGTCTAATGTCTGTGTTCCTCTATGATTTTCTTCCTTTTTCCTTTTCCCGCATCTCATACTTGCCTATAGACTCCCTTCCAGTCAAGCCAGACTCTTGACTATTCCCCAATCTCACACTGCATCTCTACACCTCTCCTGCCTTTGCCCAAGACGTCCCTCTACCTAGCATGCCCTTCATGGGAATTCCCTAGCGGTCCAGTGGTTAAGACTCCGTGCTTTCACTGCCGAGGGCCCGGGTTCAATCCCTGGTCGGGGAACTAAGATCATGCAAGCTGCGTGATGTGGCCAAAAATAAGAATAAAAAGAAGGCCCTTCCTCCCAATGCCTTGTCCTAAAACTATTGAAGAACTGACCCACCCTTTTGGCCTAACACACACCTCCTCCTCCACCGGCAGAATCAATCCTACCTTCCCAGCACACTCTGTCCCAGCCCTGATCCCAGCCTCACCTGTACCAGAGTCATTAAAGACTCACACATCCCCACTCCTTGCTAGACTCAAGGTCCCCTGTGAGACAGAATTTGTGTCATTTTTCCAGTCCCAGCCCCCAGCACAGGCTCTATTACATGGCAGGTGCAGGGCCAGGACACCTGGACTCAAATTTCACTGTATGAACCTCAGACAAATTACTCAGTCTCTCTGTGCCTCTGTGTCCTCATCTGTAAAATAAGGAAAAACACCCACCCCATTTGGTTGTTGAAGGGATCCAATGAATAAACCCACGTAAAGGGCTGAGGAAGTGTAGGCAGGACCCTGGCAGGTGGTCAGTGCTTGACACATCTTAGCTAGAAATGGTAGTAATTTGTTGCTGAAATGAGACCCTGTCCTCACTCTAAAGAATCTTCGTATAAAGGGGGAGATACCTTCTACTTATCTTCAGGAGACTTCCTTAAATGAGGAGACCCCCAACCCTCCCCAGTTTCCATTAAGGGAGGGGGAGCCATCCACCAGAGTCATTTAACTCACCTCCCTTCTTTCTCAGCGTCAAAGTAACCATGAACGTCCTCCTCCTTCAGGAAACCTTCCAGGATTGGACTGCCTCAAGGAACTTCTGCTTCCCTCTGTCTTTCTCTGATGTGAAGGCCACCCCCTCCACCCTGCTTCCCATCTTCACCTTGCTCTCCTCTTATTCTGCAAGGGATGTAACATCCTCCAGACCACTTCCAGGTCAACCTGAGGTTTTTCTATAAGTGTAGCTGGAGCTAAGAGGGGCCCTGGAGAGAGAAGATCCTGTCGGAACTTCCCTGCCACCCCTGTTTGGCTAAATCTAGAATGCTCAGTTAAATCTGAATTTCAGATAAACAGTATGAATAATCTTTTAGTATAAGTATGCCCCAAATATTGCATGAGACAGACTTAGACTTAGTGGTGGGGTTCAGGGAGAGGGCAGAGGCATCGGAGGAGACAGCGACCCACGGGAGAGAAAGGAGGTCAGAAAGAGGTTCCAGGAGGAACGGGGAGCTCAGGGAGGGTAAAGGGTGTGGAGGGGGAGGGCTGCACAAGGGGTGGGGGTGTGTGAGAAGGGGAGGGCTGCTCAAGGAATGGGAGTGGCGATCGGTGAGGACGATGAGAAATCAGGGAGAGAGAGCAGGTCTCAGAGGCAGGAGGGGTCTCAGGACGGGGCACGAGTGGCGCTGGCGCTCAGGGAATGAATGGGGCTCGGTGAGCAGGATGGGAACTCAAGAGAGAAGAGGGGCTGCGGCTCAGGGCGTAACCGAGGCTGTCCCAGGCTCTGCCTCTGCCCACCTGGGCCTGGCTCCACACCTGTGGCTCCTCCCTTCTCCAACCCAGCCCGCGGGTTGGGAGCCGGGCACTAAGCCCCGCGGAGAGGGAGGTTGAAGGTGAGCGGGCACGAGCCGGTCGCAGACGGGGATTGGCAGGCGCCTGGGCCCGTGGCCCGGGCCAGGGCTGCCCCACAGGCCGCCGGCTGGGTGAGCGGTTGCCACCCACGTGCTAAGGAGAGAAGGAGGCACCGGATCAAGGGGCAAAGGACACCCTGAGGGGGCGGGAGGGCGGGGGCTGGGCAGTGCCAGCGTCCACACCCGCTGCGTAGACAGCGCAGAGCCCTCTGCCGCCGGCGCAGGGAAGACACCGAGAGCGAGTGGCCTCGGCCCGGAGCATCCCGCGTGCTCCCCGGATGCCGCACGGACGCAGCACGGGAGACGCCGTGGCCCTGGCTGGGAGCCACCACGCCCCCCGCAGATCGCGCGGAATCCAGGTAAGGGGCGTGGAGAGGGTCAGGTGGAGGCAGGTGCCTAGCCCGAGGAGAGTCGGAGCCTCCGTTATGCTGGACCTCAGTCTCCCCGCCTGTCAAATGGGGAGGAGCACTTCTATGGCTCTGCTGAGCTGAAGGGGTTAATACTCTCGTGTACCTGCCCCCCTCACTCAAGCCGGGGGAGGGGGTGGGGTGGGGTAGCGGAGAGGCAAGCTCAGACCTCAGAGAGGGCTCAGGATCAAGAATCCAAGAAGAGTTCATCCTGCCTGCCCTTCCAGGAGGCCCGCAGCCTCCCGCGGCTTCCTCGGTCCCACTGGCTGGGCCGGGATTGAATCTTGGTCCAGGGGGCTCTCCATGGAGCCGAGTGGGTCCAGGAAGCCAAGAGGGAGGGCCTTCCTCCCTGTCATTCCCCCCTGCCCTGGGCAGTTGTGGGTGCCAGTAGAGACGCTGGTTCCAAGTGGGCCCTGGATCGGGGCCAGGACCCAGACTCCTCCTGGCTGGTCAGGAAGAAGCCAGCTGTCTCCGTGGGGCAGGGAAGCCATGTGGATTCCCAGTCACCAGGCTTCTAGTCAACAGGTAGGGACTAGGGAAGCAGTGAAAGGCATCCCCACTGGTCTGGCTCAGGGAGGCCAGGGCTCCCTGGCGGCTCCCAGCCACCCTGCCCCCAAGCCCAGGGCTCCTGAGTCCACCTGCGGGGCCAGGAAGCCAGAGTCAGGCCTGGACTGGGTTTAGGAGCTTCGGGCTCTTGTCTGTGTCTGGCTGTGTGACCACGGGCACGTTACTTCCTTTCTCTGGGCCTGGCTCTCCCTCTGTGACATGGGGAGGCTCGTTCCTGGGCCACTGGTATGGAGACAGGGCCAGAACAAACTGGGACACCAGGATGCTTTGGGGTACAGGGCAGCGCCCTCCAAACAAGGTCTCTCTGGTCCGTCACAAGGAGGATGATGTGACAGGGTCAGTTGGATCAGGTGGCAGGTGAAACCAGGGATCTAGCCCTGACCTCCCTCTTGCCCAGGTTCCTCAGCATCTGGCCAGATCCTCAGAAGAGGGGCCTGGGGCTCTCAGGCCTGGGAACCTCAGCACCGGGCCCACCCCGGGGGGCTCAGCTCCTCAGCCTCAGGGCAGAGACAGCTTCTGGGGGAGGAGGGGGACTCCAGCTGAGGAGCTCTGAGCTGTGACAGCCAGGATTCTCCCTCTCTTGAGCGGGTGATTCTTCTGAATGTGCCCCTCCCCCCCTCCCCCCTCACCCCTCTAAGGACACAATCTACCTTAGACCTGGGCTCAGTTTGGAATCGTGCTCAGGGCTCAGGCTGGGATCTGGACTCAACCTGGGCTCAGGTGAGAGGGCCGCTGAGCGCCGGGGTCAGGGCCCCACGTGGGGTCTTGGAACGCTGGGAATGAAATCCTCTGACACGGGTGCGGGTGACTTCGTAAGCCGAGGTGGATGGTAATGAGCTTTGACAAACTGCAGAGTGGAATGGAAGGGGGAGGGGCCGCGCTTTGGAGGCTCCCAAGACCTCACCTGCCCAGACACTCAGACTCCCCTCCCAGGGTCTTCCCTCTGAGGCTGCCCTTGACCCCGCTGCTGGCCCTGTGGTGGGCAAAGGCGGGTTGAGACCTATGTTGGCGCTGTTGGGCTGGGAGGGGCCCTCTTTAGGCCAATTCTCGCTCCCTGGTCAGGGCTGAAGAAGGGGTTTGGGCTCGGAAGCTGAGGAAGGAGAAGAGAGGGTTAGCTGGGAGTGGGAGGAGGAACTGAAATTTGCTGTGCACCTACTGTGTACCGGGCACCGTGTGGGGGCTTTTCTGTCTCTGGTTCCCGCTTCCTGATAACCTGAGATGGAAGAGGATATTCTCTCCACTTTACGGATGAGGAAACAGAGGCCTAGAAAAGTCAAGGCACTGGCTCAAGGTCACACAGCCTGGAAATGGCAGGGCTGGGTTCAAACCCAGGCAGCCTGATTGCAAAGCTCTGGCGTCCGTTCCCACTGCTGCCTCTGACTCTCCTGCAGGCGAGCCTGTGCTCTCCTGGGCCTCACTCTGCTCCTCTGTAAGCTGGGCCTAAGCGTTCTTACCCGGGCCTCACTCTGCTCCTCTGTAAGCTGGGCCTAAGCGTTCTTACCCGGGCCTCACTCTGCTCCTCTGTAAGCTGGGCCTAAGCGTTCTTACCCGGGCCGTTGGGCAGCAGCTGTGGGCGAGCGTGTGCTCTGCATTCAAGGAGCCGCACACAACAGGGGGTGTATTCATGGGTGCTCATGGGGGTCCTCATGGCCTGTGCCCACCTCATCCATTTCTCCATCTGTCTTTCCTGCTCCTGAGATACAGGGGCAAGGCAGCTCATGTTTGTCTCTCCCTTGTGAGGTGGGCTAAGCTGACCTTGTGTAGGGGACCCTGACAGCAGGAAGGAACAGAACATTCCCAGGGCAGGGCCTGGCACCAGTAAATAGGCGACGCCTCCTCCTGGCTGGCCCTGAGTTATGGAGGGCAGCAGGCAGGTGAGTGAGCAGGTGACAGTCAGCTGCTGGGGGCCCCCAGTAGCCTCATGACTCTGGGTGAGAGAGATGTGCCTCCCTGGGACCCCCTTTCCATGTCAGTCCAGGAGTCTGAAGCCCTGATGAGGCTGGTGTGGGACCACAGTTGGTATGACTCCCAGAGCTCCCAGCACTGAGGAGGCCTGGGGATTGTGGGCAGGGCTGAGCTGACTGTCGCCCACCCACAGCTGGTTTGAGAAGGCTTTTTCCATCCCTGAGTCCCCTGGTGGAGGTTGTTGCCTCATTGTCTGTATCCTGCAGCACCTAGTTCTTTCTCTAACACCATACCCAGAGCTGTTGGCTAGGAAGGAAGGAAAAGAAGAAAGGGCAGGCGTGGGAGAGGCAGAGAGAGAAGGAAGAAGGAAACCCACACTTACCATGTGCCGACCACTGACCGTCATTCACGTATTTCATTTAATCTTCACAACAACCCCCTAAAGTAAATATAACATCATATCACCACACCCATTTTTTTGTTTGTTTGTTTGTTTGTTTTTGCGGTACGCGGGCCTCTCACTGTTATGGCCTCTCCCGTTGCGGAGCATAGGCTCTGGACGCGCTGGCTCAGCGGCCATGGCTCCCGGGCCCAGCCGCTCCGCGGCATGTGGGACCTTCCCGGACCGGGGCACGAACCCGTGTCCCCTGCATCGGCAGGTGGACTCTCAACCACTGTGCCACCAGGGAAGCCCAACACACCCATTTTAAAGATGAGAAACCAGGGACTTCCCTGGTGGCACAGTGGTTAAGAATCCAGCTGCCAATGCGGGGGACACAGGTTCGAGCCCTGGTCCGGGAAGATCCCACATGTGCGGAGCAACTAAACCTGTGCGCCACAACTACTGAGCCTGCACTCTAGAGCCCGAGAGCCACAACTACTGAGCCCTCGTGCCACAACTACTGAAGCCCGTGCGCCTAGAGCCTGTGCTCTGCAACAAGAGAAGCTACCACAGTGAGAAGCCCACGCACCGCAACGAAGAGTAGCCCCTGCTTGCTGCAACTAGAGAAAGCCCGCGCACAGCAACGAAGACCCAACGCAGCCAAAAAATAAATAAATAAAATAAATCTATTAAAAAAAAAAAGAAGATGAGAAACCAGTGCTCAAAGCCCATTATACCATTCCCTCCTTGTATAGGGGTTGCACTCAGAGAGGACCCCAAAGTCACAGAACAGGGGCAGGTTTGAGCACTATAGTACATGCCTCTGTGCCAGGGAGCCCTGGACGGCCCGGGCATCGTCTGACCCTGACGTTTCTCAGGCAGGCAGGGGTCTGAGCAGCCAGGGAGGTCCTGGCCCTGACAATCATTCCGCCCCTCCAAGGTACCCCCATTCTACTCTCCGGGGACTGACTCCGGGCAACCACACCCACACCCCACCTCGACATGCAGAGGTGGCCAGAAATGCACAAAGAAGGAGGCTGCACTGCCAGGCGCACCTGCTTTCCGGCCCTCTGTTTCCTCCTCTGTAGAATGGGTCGACTAACACAGTGGGCCCTGTTCTACCTCTCCTGGCCCGCTCTCGTGAGACTCCGATGGTGCAGCTTGGAGGGTCCAGAGCTGGGAGGCAGGAGGCCTGGTGTGGTCACTGACATGACATGCAGGTGGTCTGAGACAGCCCCTGAGCCAAATCAAGCCCCACTTTCCCTCTGTGTAACATGTGGTCTGCGGACATGGGGTCTGCAGCCCTCTCCAACTTACAGACTTCTGGGTTGTGGATATGAGTCTTGAGCAGTTGATGAGACCCTAATCCTCACACCCCCCTCCTGGAGAGCGTGGGGAGGACTTGCCAGTCCTTCGTTGACTCAGCAAGTATTCACAAAGCACCTACTGTGTGCCAGCTGCCCCTTGCACCCTGGCGCCTGCACTTCAGCTCCGTCTTGGGTGGGCTTATCTGATACTTGATATTTAGGGGCGGTCAGGTCATCCTTCAGTGCCTCTGAGCAGCCCAGCGGAAGGACACACTTGGGCTCTGCCATCGGACACACCTGGGTTCAAATCCAGGCTACACTACTCATTAACTGTATGACCTGGAATGACTGTCCTACTCTCTCTAACACATGTAGACAAACAACTCCCTGAGCTAGGTGTGCTCTGTAAACTGGGGACCATCAGCCCTATGTGACAGGTGTTTGGGTGGGTTGATTAGACTCGACAACCAATGTTCAGGGCCTGCCTGGCAGGCCACTGGGAGGCCTGGTTGTGGTACAGTGGGAAACATACATATCTAGTTTTTGTCTCCGGTTCCTAGCACACAGCTCCTACAACCCATGGAATCTTCAGAGTGATAAGTGTCTTTTGTATGCTGATGAGATGACTGGTGGCCCCCTAGATAGTCTTGAGCAGGTCACTAGGAAGATCAAGGCATGATTAGAGGGTTGGAACTTTCAGCCCCACTCCCCATCTCTGGGGAGGGGACATGGCTGGAGATTGAGTTCAGTCACCAAGGGCTAATGATTTAATCGATTGTGCATATGTAATGAAACCTCCATAAAGACCCCTAAATGAAGGCGTTCGGAGAGCTTCTGGGTTGGCGAACACATGGAGGTGCTGGGAGGCAGCGCATCAGGAGAGGGCACGGGAGCTCCGTGCACACTCTGCTCCCATACCTTGCCCTATGCGTCTCTTCCATTCGGCCTTCCTGAGTTGTCTCCTGTATGCTAAACTGGAAAGTGTAAGTAAAGAGATTTCCTGAGTTCTGTGAGACTTTCTAGCAAATTATGGAACCTCAGCCAGCGATCACAGGATCTCCTGATTTATAGCTGGTTGGTCAAAAGTACAGGTGACAACCTGGACTTGTGATTGGTGTCTGAAGTGGAGGCAGGCTTGTGGGACTGAGCCCTTAATTTATGGGATCTGATGCGAACTCCAGGTAGACAGTGTCAGAACTGAATCGAATTGGAGGACACCCAGCTGGTATTGGCAAATTGGAGAAGCGGTGTTGGAAAAGACATCACGCATTTTGTGTCAGCAATGTTGTGAGTAAAAACCGCCCACTGGCAAATGGCAGCCGTCGGCATTTTTACAGACGACAGACTCTTGGTGAAACGCCAACTCCAGGCCGGCCCCCATCCTTTGCTCTGCTGTGATGCCAGTGGCACATTCCGCTCCCCTGGCTGTTCACAGCACACAAGAGGCTGGGCTGCTTCTGCCCATGTTACAGGGAGGGCAGCTGAGGCCCAGAGAGGGCAGATGGCTTGCCTGAGATGACCCAGCCTCCCTGATGAGCCAGCCTCCCGGGCCTTATGCCTTGAAGAGAAGGTGTCCCCATGGGGTCCTTGGGCCCTGCAGAATGAGAATAAAGTGTCAGACAAGTTGGGGTGGTAAGCTGCACCCCCAGCTTCCCCAGTGTCAGATCAGCCAAACAGGGCGTCTTTCCTGTTGTTTAGGCAGCTTTGATCTCTGGACTTCAGGGTCCTCAAAAAGAGGGGAGGGGTTCCCATACCATCTTCTACTCCTTTTGTTTTCTTTACTTTTTTGGAGGATTTCCCCCCCTGGTTTCAAAAGCAATACACAGGTATCACCCAACTTTAAAATTTATAGAAATTTATAACGTAAATGTCTCTGTTACCCACCCCCCAAAGACTACCAGTGTCATAGTTTGGTGCCTGTATGTCCAGAATTTTCTTCTTTTTTCATATGTGTGTTTACTATTATTAATTTACTCACATGGGATCAACACTTCACCTATTGTTTTATAAGTTTCTTTTTTAATCAGCATTGCATCTTAGTGATTTTTTCCTATTTCTACAGCTGTAACGATGACAGCTAGCGTTACTATGGAAGCACTTTGCAGGTATTAATTCACTTAATCCCTGTTAAAAACTATGAGAGACAAATCCTGTTATCACTATTTTACAGACGAAGTTGTTAACAGCTACATAGTATTCCACTGTAGGGACTTATCAAAACTTATGCAACCATTCTCCTGTTTCTCAGTATTATAAACAGTCCTGGAAGGAACATCCTGGTACATCTTTGCACGCTTATGAAGATATTTTTATAGGACAGACTCCTGCAGTTGAAGTTGGTGGGTCAAAGAGTACCAACATTTTTGGTGTAATAGATTTTGCCAAATGGTCCTGCAAAACTATAGTCCCATGTTACTGGTCCACCAACAGAATAGGAAAAAAGCCTGACCTGGCCCATGTTATTCCTGCGTCTTCCTGGCCTGGGATAGGGGTTCTCAGGCTGCCCAGGAAGCAGCCACAGTGCTGGATAAGAAGTTTCTGGGCAGGGAATTCCCTGGCGTTCTCACTGCCAAGGGCCCGGGGTTCAGACCCTGGTCGGGCTACTAAGATTCCACAAGCTTTGAGCCGAGGCCGAAAAAAAAAAAAAAGTTTCTGGGCAGATAACCCCTCCAGTTATGCCACAGGCCACTGTTTTCTTCCTCCCCAGCTGGCACTACACACCAGCCACCCACTCCCTGCCCCACTATGGGCTTCACCCCAGGGCCCTAAGGGAATGGCTTCCCTCTCCTCTCTACTATTCAACCATACTAGCCAAAAAGTACAGGGTCAGGAATTAGAGCCTTGTGACCTCAAGCTCATAAGTGAGGAGTAATCATAATCCCTGTTTTTCTAGTCTCCCCCCAGGACAAGAGGAGAGGATGTGTCTGGATGTGCAGTGGCTCCTGCCAAGGGCCAGGCAGAGAGCCGTTTTGCTGGCTGAACTTTGGGCTTTGGGCACAAGAGGGACGGGCAGAAGCCCTAGCCTCAGGGATCCCACAGGGTGATGGGGAGGGTGGATGCAGAAGGAGAAGAGGAGGGAAGGAGCTGTGGAGGGATGGAGGTGGGCCGGGCCTGGAACTAGCCCCAGCGTACGTTCCCAGAGATCCTGGGGCCTGGCCTGGTTCTTCTGGGACCACGTGGGGAAGCCCAGGCTGACCCTCGGGCCGCTCTCCTCAGGAAGTCTTCCTGTCCTCCCCCTCAGTGCCCGGAGCACCCACTGACACCCTGGGACAGGCTCTGGACCTGTTCTTTCCCCAGATGCTTCCCCTTCCTCTCCTGGGCCCATCCCCCAGCTCAGCCTACCCTGGAGCAAGAGCTCATGGGAAGCTGCCTGATGTCGTGTCAGCCCTGGGTTCAGATCTCAGCCCTGCCACCTACTCTGCGAGAACCTGGGCCAGTCATGCTATAAAATGGGGACGATAGTCCTCGCCTCGCCCCGCTCTCAGGGAAATGTGATAATGACCTTGAGGTCACTTCGGCAAAGGGTACATGGGTGTAGGCTGTGCCATCTACCGGAGCTTCTCTAAGTGCCTGCAGTCCATACAGACAGGCAAAGGGCTCATTTTTATTTTCAATCTGCCATGGATGCATAAGTATGCAAAAAAGAATAGAAAACGAATTACTATAAAAATTAAATTAAAAAAATAGACAAATTATAAGCTCAGCCTCTTCTTATTACATTCAACTATCAGATTACTCCATTAAATCAGTATAAACGTTTCTAAACACTTGCTCTCAATTTATGTATTTTTCTTATCACGAACTGGTAAGGGAATCCACGAGCTGGCAGTGGCCTGTGGGGCACGTTTTGGTGCAGATGCCTCAGCGCACACTGGAGCCAGATGAGGGCCAGGGCCAGGAGGTGGCTGCCAGGAGCACGGCAGCTGTGTGGGCTGCTGGCTCCCTGCTCTCCCCAGACCTGCCAATGTGTGGCTCCCCAGCCCTGCCTTTGCCCCTGCTGTTCCCTCCCGTAACACCTTCTCCCCTCTGTGTGTCTGCTTCCCACTTTGTCTTTTGAGGCCCACCTCAAGCACACCTTCATCTAGACAGCCTTCCCTGACTCACAGCCTGGGGGACAGGGAAGGCTCTCTAGAAGAGGATGTGCTTGAGGTAGGCCTCGAAATAGTCCCAGGCACTATTTCTGCCCTTCTCTGAGTTGCTGGTGGGCATGCCTCGCTCTCCCATGCTGAGTTGCTTAGAGGCAGGATGCAGGTTATAAGTGTCTGAGCATCCCCCCAGCCCCCTACCCCTGGCTTAACTGAGGGCCTGATACCCGCAGCCAGTTCATATGTGTGCTGGATGGGCAGGTGAGTGGGTATCTGGGTAGGGGGATGGATGAAGAGATAGAAACTTAGGTAGATGTATAGATGGAAGGACAGAGGGGCAGATAGATTGACTGGTAGGAGCTGGATGGATGGATGGATTGACAGGTTAGGAATGGATAGATGAATGGGTGGATAGGTGGACAGTCTGACTATTAGGGGATGGATAGACGGATAGGCAAATGACCAGATGAATAGATACATGCGCAGGTAGATGAATGAATGGGTGGGCAGATAGCTGGATACTCATTTGATATATACTCTGATGTGTTTCCTCCTCTGCCCCTCCTCCTCCTTTCCCTCCTCCTCCACTCTCACAGTCTCAGAGCACAAAGACTAGTGGTTCTCGATCCAGATCAGAGGTGGTCTATTTGGGATTATTTTTTCACTTGGTATTTTCGTAATTTAAAAATGTATGGGGGGCTTCCCTGGTGGCGCAGTGGTTGAGAGTCCGCCTGCCGATGCAGGGGACACGGGCTCGTGCCCCGGTCCGGGAGGATCCAACATGCCGCGGAGCGGCTGGGCCCGTGAGCCGTGGCCGCTGAGCCTGCGCGTCCGGAGCCTGTGCTCCGCAACGGGAGAGGCCGCCGCAGTGAGAGGCCCGCGTACCGAAAAAAAAGAAGTATGGGGCTTCCTTGGTGGCGCAGTGGTTAAGAATCCACCTGCCAAGGCAGGGGACATGTGTTCGAGCCCTGGTCCGGGAAGATCCCGCATGCCGCGGAGCAACTAAGCCCATGCGCCACAGCTACTGAGCCCACGTGCCGCAACTACTGAAGCCCTCGCGCCTAGAGCCCGTGCTCCGCAACAAGAGAAGCCACCACTGTGAGAAGCCCGCGCACCACAACGAAGAGTAGCCCCCTCTTGCCACAACTAGAGAAAGCCTGCGCGCAACAACGAAGACCCAACGCGGCCGGAAGAAAAAAAAGTATGAACAATATGACACTACTTGTAATATCACTATACGTAAATATAGAAGCAGAAGGTCTATAAGCATAAAGTGTACTTTTTGCAAAGAGAAGTGACTTTTTTCTTTCCTCATAGGATGAGACCCGTATTTTTTGATAGAACAACTGGTTGCTTCTGGTATGAAAACTCATCCAGTCCAACTTCCTCTTTGATGTAGTCATATTTATCAATTTTCTCTTCATGATTTGTTCATCCATTTTTCAGATACAGAAACTGAGACCCAGACAGGGGAAATGACTTCCCAACTTGCCGCCAGTTAGACACACAGCTAAGACTCCTCTTTCTCACTCTCATCTACCTCTCCATCCTCTATTCCCTCAACTAGCTCAACGATCTTTCCCCCTGCCAAATCCTCCTCTGGGCCTGATGCACCATCACTCTCCCCACCTCCTAGATGCCCGATGCACCCCCAGCCAAGGCAGGCTTCTGTGAGGCTGCATGTGCACGTTCGAACTGAGTCTCTCTTTTAAAAAACTTGTAAGTCTAAATGTCCATATAGAAAGTGTACACATCATAAGTATCCAGCTCAGGGAATACTCAGTGAACACACCTGTTACCAGAACCCAGATAAAGAGACAAAATGTTAGCAGCCCCTTCTTGATCCCTTCTAGTCATCCCAAGGCTAAAACACAGCCTAACACCAGAGATTAGCCCGTTTTGGAGATTTATATAAATGAAGCCTTACAGCAACCACACTTCCATGTCAGGCTGCTTTTGCTCAACAGACTGTCAGTGAGATTCATCCATATGGTTGCATCTGGTGGTAGAGTGTTCGTCTCATTGCTGTGTTAAGATTCCGTAGTGTGTCTGTGCTGTGATATATTTATCCATTCACCTGTTGATAAACATTTGAGTTGTTTCCAATATTGAGCTAATAAGAATAATGCTGCTCTGAATACTCTCGTACATGTCTTTTGGTGCACATACGTGCACGTTTCTGTGGAACTGCTGGGTCATAAGGTACGTGGATGTTCAGCTCTGGTAGCTACTGACAAATAGTTTTCCAAAATGACTGTGCCAAGTCACACAGCAGTGGTGGCAGTGGACGGGGTTCTGTGCACACCACATCCTCACAAACAATTGCTAGTCCTTTTAATTTGAGAAAGTAAGTATTTGTAAGGCAGGCTTCCATCAGATTGCCTGGGTTTGAATCCCATTCTCTTTTTTTTAATTTTTATTTTATTTATTTATGTTTTTTGGCCGCACCACGTGGCATGTGAGATCTTAGTTCCCTGACCAGGGATCGAACCCGAGTCCCCCTGCAGTGGAAGTGCGGCGTCTTAACCACTAAACCACCAGGGAAGTCCCTCCCATTCTCTTTTTACCTTGTGACCTTCAGCAAAGCCTGTTTCCTTGTCTACAAAATGGGTTGAAAGTCATGGGGCTGTTAGGAAGATTCCCTAGACTGAGTAGGTTAGGCTCCGTAAACATTGACTATTTATAGTTAATTCTCACAACAACCCTCTGAATCACTTCCCTTCCTCAGTTTCCCCTTCTGTAAAATGGCAATAAAAATATGAACACACACACACACAGTGGGGAGGATTATCAGTAAGTGAAATAATATATTAAATGCCTAATTTTTTTTTACTGAGATATAATACACTTATTATCAAATTTACCCCTTTTCACTGGCTTTTAGTATTTCACAAAGTTGTGCAAACATCACCACTATGTAATTCTAGAACATTTTCATCACCCCAAAAAGAAACCCCATACCCCTTGTAATCATTCCTCATTTTCCCACACCCAGCTAGTCTCAACCCCTGGCAGCTGCTAATCTACTTTCCATCTCTATGGATATTAAAAGTACCAAATCTTTGCTTTTCTATATGTTTTAACTTTCGCAAAAGTGAAATACCTAGCACTGGGACAGGCACATAATGTGCACTTAATAAATGTTATCTGTGTGTGTGTATGTGGATGGATGGATGGATGGATAGATGGGTAGATAGATAGATAGACAGACAGATGGATAGGTAGAGCACACTTAGTAGATAGATATCATATAAACTCATCCATTCAACAAATACCCATTTGCACTTGAGAGGAAAATGGTTCATTGAGAGAAGTAAGATGTGATTCTTGCTTTCGGGGAATTTGCCATCTAGTGGGAAGAGAGGTAGGTGCATGTGAACGCAGGGCAGAATGAAATTACAGTTGTATCTGAACAAGATGCCAGAGGAGGAAGTGGCATCTAGGGTCCATCTAGGATGGGTAAGCTTTCCTGACGTCGAATGGCAGTCTGGGGGAGCAATCCTGAGAACTAAGGCTGGGAGACAGGGAAGCTTTGGTGTCAGGCAGGGCCTCTGGGACGGCCAGGTCTTCACACCCCAGTCAAGACCCCATCCTACATCTCCACAGCTGTGAAAAAGACTTGTCTGTAGCGAGAGGTTATAAACACTGGGTGATAACAGGCCAAATGGGAAAGGAGCGAAGGGGTGACCTGGGCTAGCGCACGCAAGTCTGCACCGTCATCTGGGCAGGGACACTCTGAACTGGCTCTGCCCTCGGTCTGTGGAGAGTGGCAGCCTCATAGGTGTGGGAAGCAGGACTTCCAAGTCAGATCTGCCTCTGCCTTTTCTCAGCTGGGGACCTTGAGCAGCTGCTTCCCCTCTCTGAGCCTGTCTCTTCAACTGTAATAGGAAACTAATAACACTTACTTCAGTAGCATTAGAGATGATGGTTCAAAGGTGTTGGACACAGTGCCTGGAATGAGGAATACATACTCCCTTAAATGGCCGTACAGATAGGTTGGGGGAGGCTGGACAAAGTGAATGAAGCACACATTCAAGGCCTCAGGAAGGTTGAGGCATTTAGAACACTTTTTATTTATTTATTTATTTATTTAGACTAGTGATGGATTTTGTTTATTTGTTTATTTATTTATCGGCTGCGTTGGATCTTCGTTGCTGTGCACAGGTTTTCTCTAGTTGTGGCGAGCGGGAGCTACTCTTCATTGCGGTGCGCAGGCTTCTCATTGCAGTGCCTTCTCTTGTTGCAGAGCACGGGCTCTCGGCGCACAGGCTTCACTAGTTGCGGCGCGTGGGCTCAGTAGTTGTGGCTCGTGGGTTCTAGAGCGCAGGCTCAGTAGTTGTGACACACGGGCTTAGTTGCTCCGCCGCATGTGGGATCTTCTCGGACCAGGGATTGAACCCGTGTCCCCTGCATTGGCAGGCGGATTCTTAACCACTGCGCCACCAGGGAAGTCCCAGAACACTTTTTAAAATTTAGTAATTGATATACGTATTTTTAAAATTGAAGATGTCATCATGGGAGAAATCAGAATTTGTGGACTTCCTTTTTTTATTCAGATAAGTGAGTTTATTTTTTTCCAAAATTCATTTGGGTAACTGTTTTGTATTTTTTGTGTCACATTGTTTTTTTTAAATTGAAGTGTAGTTGATTTACAGTGTTGTATTAGTTTGTTAGGTGTACAGCTAAGTGATTCCATTTTTTATATATATATTCTTTATATATATATATTTTGCATATATATAATACATATTCTTTTCCAATTCTTTTCTATTATAGGTCATTACAAGATATTGAATACAGTTCCCCGTGCTATACAATAGGTCCTTGTTTATCTTGGACTTCCTTTTATTTGTTGTAGTGTTGTTTTGTTTTGAATTATGTGCAGAGGGATTGTCTTTTCAGTGCTTAAGCCTCCAAAGGTATTATCAGGCCCTCAGGAGGGCAGAAATGGGGTGCAGATGCCTGTGGAGGGTTAGGGCAAGGGGTGAGGGAGATAATCCACCCTACTGAGAACCAGCTCAAGGGAAAGTCTTTTGAACCACAGAACACAACTCTGAGATTTTCTCCTGGGGACAGGAGGCCTGAGGAGCATGGGAGGGTGAGCTGGAATGCTGATGGCAGGGACTTAGAACCAAGGGTGGTTCAAGTTGCGGGACCCTAAGAAATCACTGAATTCAACTTCCCCATTTTACAGAGAGACAGATCCCCAGTAAGACAGAGACTTGCCCAGGGTCATTCATGGAATTAGTGGCAGAGCAGGATCAATTCAGGTGTCTGCTTAAGCCAGGGCCCCTGAAGCTGGGAGGTGCCAAGGGAGAGGAGGCCCTGCTTCCTACTCCTGCCTCCACAGTGCGTTCCCCAAGTCCCTGGGTACCCCGCATGGGGGCTCAGATACTCTAGGACACAGTTCTGCCTCAGGGCCCGGAGGCCAGGGGAGAAGTCAGACAGGCACGTAAGGGAAACCCACTGTGCCAAGGATCCCAAAAGGCCCACTTAGGGAGGGCCCTCTCTCCAGAGGAGGCAGGCTGAGGTGGGCACACGAGGAGCCCCAGAATTTGGGAGAGATGGGCAGGGAGAATGAACCCCCTGCAGAGAGCAGCAGGGGGCAAGTGGAGCAGGGCAGCTGGGGCTCCTGGGACTGTGAGGTGACTGTTTGTCGGGGACAGAGGGAACCTGTCCAAGGGACGTGGTGTGTGGAAGGGCTGGCCTGTGACCAGCCTGGGTAACCACTTCAGCACCTCAAGCGGTCCCAGGGGCCCTCGGGGCACTGCTGTTTGATTGTGGGAGCTGTGTGATCCTACCATGGGATGGAAGAAAGTGTGTGGGGGAAACTTTTCCAAGCCTTCAGCCCCCAGATGACCACTTCCTCCCCTTTCCCTCCTGTGACTTAACTAGGCCACACCCTCTGCAAAACCAAGGGAGGTTAACATTTGCCTCCAGCCCTCACCTGCCCCCGCACCAGAGATAGCCCTGGGTGGGAAGGCCAGAATTCTTCTAGACCAGGCTTTGTGGCTGTCCCTCTGTAGATACGTGGGCCTGTTTCCACTCCTGTGGACTCTGGTGCCCCCTCTGATGTGGGGCAAGAACTCTCCCTCTAAGGATTGTTAAAGGCGACAGGTGTGATGGCCTCAGACCGAACAGCCTAGTTTGTGTCCTCTGGGTGAGAAGACGGCCTTCAGAAACAGGAACACAAGGTGGACCACTGGGTCGGTGAGAGGAGGGGGCCCAGAGCAGATGGCCTGCCTAGGGGATGTCCAGGGGAGGGTGACCAAGGCTCTGCCTTGCCAGCGATTACCCATCACCGCTGGTAACGATCCTGCGTGGCCAGGCAGGATTCACGCTCATCTAACCCCCAGGACCTCTGTGCAGGTGCAGTGATGATTATAATGGTAACTGTTGGTATTGAGACCTTCCTGTGGGTAGGCCACGCGAGACTTCTGAGAGGTGGGTGCTTCCAGCTGCGTGGAGCACTGAGAGGGAGTGAATGTGAGCCGGGAGATCAAAGAGAGCAGGGGGGCAGTAGTTAGGTGAGGGGCTTCACGGGAGGGCACCCCTGGGGGCAGGAATCCCTGGCACTGTGGCGCTTTCTGGCTCAGGTGTGAACGACTCTTCTTGAGACCCCTTTTGGGTGAAGTAAGGGCGGTTCCACCAGGACTCCAAGTGGTCACAGCATAAGGAAAGACGGGAGGGGAGATAGGGACCTCCTCCTCTTCCAAACTCTAGACCCGCGGGAGCTCCAGGCCAGCGTTCTCACACCTGGCGCATTGATTATGCTAATCGAAACCAGCCCCGTCCGCTCCCGCACGCCACGAGGCTCCGCCCCCTCGAGCGACCTATCGCGGTTGGAGGGCGTGGCTATGCTAATGAGCCGGCCTGGCCCCAAGGGCTGCGCGGGCAGCTGCGCCTAGCCCAGGAGAGGCGGCGGCGGCTATGGCCACGGCCGGAGCGCTGGCGGGTCTGGTCGCGGGCTTGCAGGGCCCGCAGGTCGTCCCCAGCCCGGATTCGGACTCAGACACAGACTCGGAGGACCCAAGTACCCGGCGCAGCGCAGGCGGGCTGCTCCGCTCGCAGGTCATCCACAGCGGTCACTTCATGGTGTCATCGCCGCACAGCGACTCGCTGACCCGGCGGCGAGACCAGGAGGGGCCCCTGGGGCTCGCCGACTTCGGGCCGCGCAGCATCGACCCCACACTCACCCGCCTCTTCGAGTGCATGAGCCTGGCCTACAGGTGAGGGGGGCTTCGGGGCCGACGACCTCAGCCCTCCATGGCGGGACCGCGCGCTGGGGCCCCGGACACCCCACCCGGCCCCCCAGCCTTGGTCCCGGCTGCTCTCAGAGACTCCGACCACATCCTGGATACCCTCCTCTCCCCAGCCCGGAGCGTCCTCTGACCCCGGCCCAGCCCACTGGCCCCCGACATGCTTGCGCGCCTCCTGGTTCCCATTCCTCACCACCAAGACCCCTCCCCTAAGGCTGGGATCTCCTGCCCTCCACCTCGACCTCCGTAGGCCCACCGCGGGCCTCTCTCCTCCGTCCCGACCCCTCTGCCCCCAAAGAATGCCCCCAGGGCATCCCTTGCGCTCCCAGGACCCTAGGCCATCCTAACATCCCCACCCTCCACTCCGGGGGCCACTCCACCGGACAACCTGCAGCCTTCCGCTCCCAACGCGGCAGTCCCCGCCCAGGCCCGCTCTATTCTTGCACCCTCGCCATGCACCTCGCGCCCATGGTTGTCCCAATTCATAGCCAACGTCGACTGAAACCCAGTCTCTCGTCCACCCTGCACCCCTCAATTGCCGGGACACCTGTTCTTGACCTGCTAGGTCGAGGGTGGCGGGAGGAGGGTGCCCGGCCGGCCCAGAGGGGCGCAACTCTTAGTTTCCCAGCCGTGGTCCGGCAGGGGGTGTTGCAGGCCGCGCGGGGCTGGTCTCCGGGGGGCCTGGCCTCGCCCACCCGGGTCGCCACGCGAGGCTGAGCGCCTAATGTTGCCCGGGACCCCTGCTTGGCGCGTCGCAGAGCTCGCCGGCCGCGCCGGCCCCAGCTCCACGCCTGTGTCCCAGGGGAGGGCGCGAACCGGGGTCCTGGCTCAGTGCCCCGGAGAGCAAAGTTCCCCGGAGCGGAGGGACCAGGATAAATTATCAACCGAGAACCGTAGGGGAGAAAGGGGGATCGGCCAGCCTTGATCTTTTCTCTGTGTAAATATTCCTCTTCCTCTGCGGCGGCTCCTCCTCTTCTGAGAACCGCTGGCTATAGACCTGCACTTGCTCTGACTGGGATGGAGAGCTGGGGTGGGGATTGAGGGGGGAGTGTTGCCCGCCCCCCACTGTGGCGCCCAGCCTCGACTCCATTGGCTGGACGCTTTGTAACCTTGGCCCACACGCTCTGGCCCCGGGCCCAGGTCGTGTTGCAATCTGATCATCCAGAGCACCAGACCTGTTTGGAAAGTTCAAATTCCCATCCCTTTCCTCCCTCCCCTCCTCAGACATCAGGGGAACCTCCTGGGACAGGGCATCTAAGGTCATAGTACACCAGATTTGGGCACCCCTGCTCCCCAGACTCCCCCACGGTCCCGCTTTTCCCATCCATTCCCAACTTAAGCTTTCTGCTTTACATTACACACTGCTCTGCCTGGGCTGGCTCATGCCCCTATCCCAGACCACAGTGACCAAAAGGGGAGGTTCAGGGGAAATGGCAAGGCAGGGGGCAGAGCACACTCCAAGAACCGCCCACACTAGGAGGCTGACTGGAAGCTGATGTGACCCCATTCAGGGGCAGCTGGGGTAGAGAGGGCTGGGCTTTCTCCCTAAACCCCCAGAATATTCAACCTCTGTGGCCTGCCCCGAGTGGGGTCCTAAGTGCCAGGGATGGTAGTGGCTCAGTATCAGAGGAGTCTTTGAGTTCCCCCATAGAGGAAAAAACTGAGGCTTAGACTGGGACAGTGTTTTAGCCCTTAAAGACCCCTAACTGTAGGGGTTCCTTGGAGGGGAGAGGATTGTGGAAGCTGGGGTATCCCAAGAGAGTAAGGAGATGGGCAGGGACAGCAAGGCAAGGAGTCCAGAGGTGCCAGGAAGAACTGGCCAGCTTGCCCCGGAGGACAGCCTGCAGACGTCTGGCCAGCTTTCACCCTCAGCAGGGCTGTATGGGCAGAGAGAGGACTGCTCCACTGGGAGGAGGCCCGTGTTCCGTGGTTCTGTGGGTGGAACCCTCAGGGAGGCAGGATCTGGAAGTTCCAAGAAACACTTGTTCATGGTCAGAGCTGGCTAGCTATGGAAAAAAATGGCCTCAGGAGTGAGGGGGAGAAAGCAGGACTCTAAGGAAATTTCCAGGGAAATTTCCACAAGGTAAATATGTGTGTGTGGGTGGGGCGGGGGGGGCGTGTTCTGAGTTTTCTCCATTCCATCCCCAAGATTCCCAGAATTTCTATTGGTCATAAGAATCCCTTGAACCCTGGTCACAGGCTTTTGGCTCCAGGCTGGGCCCCTCTCCTCCCCTCCCAGCCAACAGGCCCAGCACAGACCAAATCCTTTCCTCCTGGGCGTGGATGTCACTGTCTCACCTCCCCCAGCCCTGCCTGGCCACAAACGCTGTAGCCTCAGCAGGGAAATGGAGGAGGGAGGGCAGGCAGGCTGCGGGTAGGGCGCCGGGTGATCAGAGTGGGCTGGGAGGTTGCTGGGATACAGGCTGGGGCGACAAACTCAGGAGTCCCCCCAGGTGCCACAGAAGAAGCTGGTCCAGGAGGTATCAGAGTGCCCCTACTCCATGTCTCCCTCCTAGACAGATGGTGTTTATCTGACTTAGGAGGGAAAGGGGCCAGCCAGCGGGCCTGGGTGCTTGGGCCATGTTCTCTATTTGGGTAATGAGGCCTGTTGTGCCTGGGGATAGCAGTCCCCCCCAACCCCAAAGCAAACACAGGAGCTTGGAGACCAGAGAGTAGAGGGGACCCAGTGACCCATGCACTCAAGGGGCTGCAGGAGCCAGACTGCCACCCACCTGCCCCTCACCCCCAGGAATTGGGAGAGGGCCCTGGAGAGAGCAGGCCTGGTGTTCTGAAAGACTAAGCCTTGGGGCCTCAGCCTTCCACGTGAGCAACGGTTGGAGAAGCTGGGCCAGAGGGGACTCATGCATAACCCCAGCTTGTGAACCATGAGGAGCCAGGGAGGAGGGAAAAGGGAGGGACCAGCAGGGGTCTAAGACCCTGAACATCTTGGCCTCCTAGGTCAGCTCCCCGGGGGTGGCAGACTTGGCCTGTGCCCATCAGGACCCTGAGAGTCAAGCCCCTCAGCTGGTAGAGCCCTTCCGTCTCATGGATTTGATTGACTACCAGGGTTAGAGTCAGGGTCAAGGTTAGGGTCAAGGTGCCCCCTGCCCATGACTCCACCATCCGAGCTGCCTTCCTGTGGGTGGGCCCTGGTAGCTATTGTGTCGCACACGCCCCTGGGAAGGGGCGCACCTTCAGGTCAGTCCAGATTGCCATCCTGGGATTCTGGGCTGGGCAGACACCAGAAGGGCAGTGAAAAGGCAGTGAGTGGCTGGCTGCTTGGAGGCTGCCTCTGGTGAAGGGGCTCCCTCTCTACTCAGACAAACCTTACCCATCCCCTAGGCCTAAGGGGGCCAGTGAGACTGGTGGAGAAAAAGCCACAGGTCCTGAGCGAGTCCCCATCATGTCATGTGATCTTGGGCATGTCCCCTTCGTTTCTTTTTTTTTTTTTTTTTTTTGCGGTACGCGGGCCTCTCACTGTTGTGGCCTCTCCCTGTTGGCGGAGCACAGGCTCCGGACGCGCAGGCTCAGCGGCCATGGCTCACGGGCCCAGCCGCTCCGCGGCATGTGGGATCTCCCCGGACCGGGGCACGAACCCGTGTCCCCTGCATCGGCAGGCGGACTCTCAACCACTGCGCCACCAGGGAAGCCCCGCTTCGTTTCTTGACCCTCAGTTTTCTTAAGTAAGAAACAGGCGAAAACCCTCCTTAGCCAGCCTATGAGATAGATGCCTGTGAGGCCAATGGGCATTGTCTTTCTGACACCTGAGCTGATAAACAGATTTCAGCAGGTCTCACCAAAGAACACAGAGGCCCCAAGTGGGGACCTGGGAGAGTATTTTAAAGGTCTGCCTCTCAGGGTAGGCATTTCAGGCAGATTAGAGTGAGGGGCAGCATTTGGGAGGGGTGTCCCTCAAGTTGCCCACCGCAGATGAGTGCCTCGTGCATGGGCAGAAAGTGGAGCCAGCCCCCTCCAACCATCCCCTTTCTCCACGCCCCCCCTGACCCAGCTCTCTCCCTCTGACAGTGGCAAGCTGGTTTCCCCCAAGTGGAAGAATTTCAAAGGCCTCAAGCTGCTGTGCCGGGACAAGATCCGTCTCAACAACGCCATCTGGAGGGCCTGGTATATCCAGTGTGAGTGGGCACCACAGGCCCCAGCAGGAGGGCTGACGAAGGGGCTGCCCCAGAAACCCCCAGGGCCCTCAGGGCCAGCAGCCACAGAGAGCTTTGGGGGAGGCCAGGTCCCCAGCATCAGGACCCCTCAACAGCTTCTAAACCCAGAGGGTGTTGGGGGATGTGTCCCAAAGGGCACTCTCCGCTGTGAAGTTGGACACAGCAGGGGTCACCCTTCGGAAGTCCTAAAGTGAGCTGAGATTTGGGGAACAGTTCAAGGCCCATTCTGCATCCCATCAGTGTAGCCAGGTGCCTCAAATGCCAGGGTAGAAAGGGGCGTTCAATACTATCCGGGCCAATCGCCCCCCTTTGCAAAGGGGAAACTCAGATCCTGGTGGGTCTCCACCAGCCTTCCATTGACGTCCTTAGGTTCCCCACCATGGAGATTTGGGGGGAGGGGGCCCAGAGAGGCCATGTGGAAGGGACTCTGGTCTTGGAGTCACCCAGAGCTGGTTTCCCACCCTATCTCTGCCCCTTGCTGGCTGTGTGACTGCAGGCAAGTTGTCTAAGCTCTCTGAACCCATTTTTTTATCTATAAAATGAGGCCAAGAGTCCTAACTTTGATGGCTGGCATGGGGATAACGGGTATGAACAGGGCTGGCACAAAGTTGGTGCTTAATAAATGATGGTTGAATCCGACGTACCCTTGAGGAGGTCACGGTCATTCATTTGGGGATACAAAACCCACCTATGCCCCATGGCAGGGTAGCAGAGGCTGAGAGACCTGTGCTGGACCTTGTCCAGCTCAGTAAGGTCCTCCTATAGGATCAAAGGCTGTGCTGAGCTGGGAACACACAGCGTAGGAGGGACCACACGTGGTATTCTCTGTAGTGGCCCCACTGGATTCCCATTCAAGCAGAGAAAAGAAGTGGGTTTTTTGGTTTTGTTTGTTTTTGGTTTCTATTCATCTTTGTGCCCGGCACTTTCCTAAATCATCTTATTTAAGGCTTCCTAGCAACCCTGGGAGATAGGTTTTATCACCCCCATTTTATGGACGAACAAGTGAGACCCAGAAGGCGAGTGACTTACTCAGGGTCACTGAGCATCAAAGGAGCAGAGCTATGCCTGGCTGTGAGTTCAGGGCTCTCCGCCTCAGCGCAGCTCTCCTTCCACTGCTCCCAGCTGGCTGGCTTCCAGCCCTCGCCTGAGAATGTCAAGGACCGGCCCTGCCCAAACCAGGAAGCTGATAGGCCAGGGGGAGAAGGTGTCTCTAACTCCCTCACCCTCCCACCCCACCCCGAGTTTCCACCCTCTACCCTTTCCCCTCAAAGCTGGATGGGGTGCAGACCCTTCTCTCTGCAGAAGAAATTTCTGATGCCACCCAGGGGTCCTCACCCAGCTTGGGGCACAAGTTGATGGAAGGACCCCAGGTTCGAAGTCAGAGGGGTGTTGAGTCATGTTCTAGCACCCCGTAGCTGTGTGACCTTGGGAAAGGCCCTAGCCTCCCCCAGCTGGTGCTTTCGCTCATCTGTAAAGTGGGAATCATGATAGATCCTATTGCTGAGGTTTGCTGTGAGTTTTCAGCGAGATAGAAGGTCCATATCTCAGCACAGGGCCTGAAACACACAAGGGCTCCCTGAAGGTGAGCTGCTGGAATTTACTACTATTATTGTGATGATAGCAACAACAGGCCTCTAACAAATGTCAGGACTCCTCCTCCCTGAACACGGAAGGTTTGAAGGGGGGCTTCAGGAAAGGGGGAGGAGTGGGATTGCTGGAGGGCTGCCTGGCTCCTCCCCCTCACACCCCCACCCTTTCGGCAGGCTCCTGGCCTCCAAGAGCCCTTCCTTTTCCACACCCCCAGGTCATCTTGATTTCCTCTGGTATCCCAGAGCACCTCTCATGAGCTGACGCTCCACCTTGCTTTAGCTCATGTGATGTGTGTGCTTTCCTTGTCTCTCCCACCAAGCTGGGAGGTTCATCCCCGATTCATTCATGGATCCCGTCCCAGCATCTATCCCAGCATAGGTGCAAGGACCTAGGAGGCTGCATGAATGGATGAACTTATCATTGTTAAACAAAGCATGTCCCAGCCCTAGGAAGCCACATGATCCCTGCCCTTCTGTCCAGAGCACAGGGTTGCCAAGTGGAGGAGGGCAGAGCCTGACCAGGCCTGCTCAGCGCTGACTCTCTGGGGGCCCTGGGCAAGCCCAGTCTTTCCTGGTGCTCATATCCTCAGCTAGGAAGCCAGGAACAGATACCCTGAGATCCTCCTTGCTCTAACCCCCAGGAGTCCACGCAGCCTGGGCTGCTGCTGTGTGCCAAGCTCTGTGCCAGATGTAAGGATTTGGGGCTAAAGGGCACAGCTTCTGCCTTCACTCCCAACGGAGAGGCCAGCATGTAGAGAAATGGCCAAGGCAGGGTGGAAAGTGAGGCACATGGGACCATGGGGTTTCAGACAAGGGAAAGCTTCCTAGAACAGGGGCAGCCCTAGGCTATCCTGATGGGAGGGCAGACGTGATGAGGCAGGGAAGGGAAGGGGATTCCACGTAGAATAAAACCAGAGGGCTGTTGGGGGTGGGGGGTTAGGGTCTGGCTTCAAGGTGGGGCATATAAGGCGATGGAAAGGCAGGAGAAGCAGTGGGGCCAGTCCCAGAGGGCTTGGAAGCCAGGCTAAGGGGTGTGGGCTTTTTCCTGGAGGTTCAGGGAGCCACGGAGGGGTTTAGGCCTGTACTGCCCTTTAGGAAGAATTGACTTGGCCGCAGCAGGAAGATGGGCTGGAGAGCGTGAGGCTGGAGTCAGGGAGGTCTAGGCGAGAAATGACACCAGACCAGGGGGAACAGTGAGACTATGGAGGGGAGGGGATGGTGGAAGAAATGCCACATACCCTTGGGATTGAGAGGGTTAGTCCATGGATTAGATGGGGACACTGGGAGACGGTGGGGAGCTGGGAGACTGGGAGGCAATGTTGGCAGTCCAGAGGAGGCTTGGGCTTGGGAGGGAAGTTCCCAAACATCTGAGAGTGATGTTTTGAGACATCCTAGTGGAGGTTCCCCAGGCAGCTGGAAGATGGGTCTGAAACTGGAAAGGAGCAGGATGACAGAGGTTAGGGGGAGTGGGCCTGGCAGAAGGGCCAGTGAAAAGTGGTCAGGGAGGTAGGAGAACAGAGGGAAGTTTCCCGGGGCTTAGGGAGGAGGAGGGTGCCCTGCAGCCAAGGTCTCGGAGGACGGGACTGGGGAGGGCCAGAGCCTTGAGTTCAGGAGCTGGGCCAGCGGGGTGGGTGTGCGGACAGATGCTGAGGTACCGGAGGTGACAATGCAACTGGGAGGGCAGAGGTGGATGTGGTGAGGGACAGGTCTGCCGGAGTCTGGGAGGAAAGCAAAGGGGTGACGGGAAGAAATTTAGCCTGTTGGGAAGCAAAGGAAGGGGAAGGTTTGAGAGGTAAAGGAGAGCCTGGAATTTGTTTATAGGCCAAAAAGGAGCCTGGAGAGAGATCAGGGTTGAAGACAGGGATGGGAGTGGAGGAGGCAGAGAAAGGGCTCTGGCAGGTGGCCTGAAGTGGGCCAGCGGTGGTTCTCTGAGATGGAATTGGGCATCCTGAAGCAGGGGACCAGGGCTCTGGACCTCTAGCCCGCCAGCCTGACCAGGACCTTCTTGGGGCAATTAACTTCGTGTGGCCCAACGATCCCGTTCAGCAAGCGTTGCCTGCCTGCGTACCTACTAGGCTCCCAAGGGGGCAGAGGGCGTGGGGGAGGTTTGTTTTACAGGGTCGCATAGAAGAGGGAGATCTGGGAGAGCTAGAGCAGGCAGCAAGGCTTCCTGGAGGAGGTGGCACTTAATCAGAGCATGGAAGGCCAGGCAGGATTTCATAGTGTGGCACTTGAGTCCCAGTCCCCTTGGAGTGGGAGATGAGGGAGCTGGACACCCCTGACCTGGCGCCCTTCTCTCAGATGTGGAGCGGAGGAAGAGCCCCGTGTGTGGCTTCCTGACCCCCCTGCAGGGGCCTGAGGCTGATGAGCACCGGAAACCGGAGGTAGCTGAGACCACGGGACCAAACACCTGCCGCCCCACCAAGCCAGGCCCCTCCTGCCCATCACTCCTCATGCTGAGCGGGAGGGGCTGGCCCAGAGGGAGACTGGGTGAGGGGTGGGGTCAGTGCCACCCCTCGCACTGAGTCCCCTATCCGGCCCTCCTCAGGCCGTCGTCTTGGAGGGGAATTATTGGAAGCGGCGCATCGAGGTGGTGATGCGCGAGTACCATAAGTGGCGCATCTACTACAAGAAGCGGGTCAGTGGGGGGCCCTTTCCCCTGCGACTTCTGGCCACGGCCTCTCTTGCAAGAGCCCAGGAGGGCTTCCCCCCAGTCCCAACCCCGACACTGTCCTCCATTAAGACCCAGGCCGACAGCGCCACCCCGTGGCCACAGGGCCTCCTCGCAACCTCCTTACCTCCCAGGGCCAAAGAGCTTCCGAGGGGCAGTGAGGGATCCGGTTGATCTGGGGGAGCTAGTGAGTACGGGAGGCCTTGGCGGGGAGCGATGGAGGAGCGGAAAGGGATCCAGTGTCCACCTTTGTGTGTTCCTGCAGCTCCGTAAGTCCAGCAGGGAAGGGGATCTCCTGGCCCCAAAGCAGGTGGGTGCTCCCTGGACCCAGAGAATGGATGCTTCCCTCTGGGTGGGCGAGGCAGTGGTGGTGGGGTGAGGGTGAGTGGAGTGGGTGTGGCCGCTGTCCTCTGGTTGATTAATTGAGCTTTTCTCCTCTTGGGACGGGCAGCATTGGAGCGCAGTGGTGGGAGGACCCCAAGCCTTCTGGTTCACTAAGCAAGTGGTGGGGAAGTATGGGGGAACAGAGGGCTCTAAGAACTGGGGACCCAGGTAGGGAAAAGTGTAGGGGCAGGAAGGGACCCTCATCTCTTCAGCAGGCCATCCCAGCCTCTCTCCTGGGAGGAGTTGTTGGAGGCCAGTGGGGTGACCCTAGCCTTTCAGGCAGCAAGCTGTGTCCACCAGAGAGAGGAGAGGAGGGGCTGTATGCAGAGAGGCCCTCTGGATGGCTGACCACTTCATCCCCCAGGCAGGGGGCGGTGGGAGACGCCTGTGTCTCCAGACTGGGAAGGAGTAGGGCAGTGGAGCCCGCCCGGGGCTGCTGACAGCTCTGTCTCCTCAGTTGGAAGGGGGGTGGCAGCCACCGGAGCGATGGTGCGAGCAGCTCTTCACCAGCGTGGTGCCCGTCCTGCTGGCGGGCCCAGAGGAGGAGACCGGCGGGCGGCAGCTTCTGGATCTCGATTGCTTTCTGTCCGACATCTCCGACACACTCTTCACCATGACTCAACCCGGCCCTGCACCCCTGCAGCTGCCCCCCGAGGACGGTGAGAGGCTGCGCCAGGAAAGGGAGGCCTGAGGGGATCCAGGCAGCCAAGGGAGGATGGCCAGGCACGGGTGCCCCCACTCCGCCCTGCCCGATGCTGCTGACGTCACCACTGCCCCCTCCAGCCTATGTCGGCAACGCTGACATGATCCAGCCGGACCTGACGCCTCTGCAGCCCAGCCTGGATGACTTCATGGAGATCTCAGGTGGGGCAGGCCCCTCCCCCTGGGTGAGTGGATGGTCAGGGTCAGTGGGAGGAAAGCCCCAGTACGCTTGAGACCTCAGGCCAGTCCCAGGCCCCTCTGGGAGGGCGGGTGATCTGGGTGATTTCTGAGGGAGCTTCCTGGTCTCCCTTTGTCTGGCCTTAGGATGCAGGTGCTGTGGCCTCAGGTGAGAGCAAGCCAGACAGGGTACCTAGCAGGGGACAGGGGACCAGGAGCATTGAAGCTGCAGGCTCTGGGGAGTTCCCAGGAGAGCAGTAGATTCTGGGACTCTCTCAAGGGAGAGAGGGACTTTGATGGCTCTCCTTTGTTTGGGTCTATTTATTAGTATTTATATAATTCATTAAAAAACTATTTATTAAAGAACATTTCAAGCATACACACAGGTAGGGAGAGAGAGTAGTTCACTGACCCTCATGGACTCCTCACCAACGTCAACATTTATCAACTCTTGGCCATTCTTATTTCATCTAGACCTCACGCAATTCTCCCCTCCTCTGTTATTTTTAAGAAAATCCCAGGAATCATATCTTATAAAGCATTCTTGAAAGTAGCCCTTGGCCCTGGCTCCCTCTCCTGAACCCCAGGGCCACCAGTTGCTGGTTTCTCATGTCCCTCCAGAGATGTCACGTCTATATAGCGCATGTGGACAAATGTCTCTTTTTGTCTCTGTAGCAGCCTGTGTCCCACATTGCTTGCTTCACTTAGCTGTCGACCTTGGAGACTGCTGCAGATAGTCATACACTTAGGGGGCTCCGGAGCCGTGCTGGGGGTCAGACATGGAGGCTCAGCCTGTCTCAGCCGAGGCCTCTGGTGCAGAAAGGGGGTTCCTGGAATAAAGGCTTGCATTGGGTGACCCCTCCACTCCTTCCTGACTGGCAGGGTCCTGGGCCTGTCAGTTAAGAGGTGGAGGCCTATGGGGCGGGGACGAGGGAATGAGGAACCACCCCCATGCCTGCCTGGGTGGGGGCTGGGGGCTGGGGGACAGCAGTGTTGATGGCAGTGCCCTGGGAGCAGACCAGCCTGGGAGGGCAGCAGCCCCGTCTGGGCACACAGACCCCTGCCGCAGGTAGGAACCCAGCCGCTCCCCCCCAAACCCGGGTTCTGGGCAAAACCTGACCGACCAGGGCTGGGAAGCGACTTCTCTCAGCGCAGGGTGGCTGCCAGCGTAGGGGCCAGCGAGGGCAACCTACGGTAGGGGGTGTGGGTCACACAGGGGAAGGGGCTAGTGTGGCCCCCTTAAGCGCCCGTGACCTGGGAGGGCAGGGAGCACCAGGGCCGTCAGGGCTGCCGCTTGGTCCCCAAGAGCTCCTCACTTGAGAGGAAACCTAGTGAGGGGGCCATAACTCTGTGGAGGGAGGGGGCCTGGTGGAGGGGGCTCAGGGAGCGGGGAGAGGCTGGGTGTGGGCCACTCAGGGAAGCACGGGGTCGGGGAGGGGCTCAGCCAGGGGATGGCAGGTCAGTGGGGGGACAGGGTGGGCGGGCTCCGCGGGTGGCTGGGACTAGGAAGTGCCTTCTGCCGACGTGGGGTGGGGACACGCCGTGGTAAGGGGCCGTGGTGACTCAGGCTGGGCTGGGCTTGCTGCTCTGTGAGCCCTGCCGGGTTCTGGGGAGTGGGCGGCACGGTGAACAGGAGATGCTCTGCGGCCCTGAGCATCCTGTGGCTACATGATGAGGCCCATGGTCCCTGGGGGCTGGGGCTGGAGGGTCGGTGGCCGCTCACCCTCTACCACCCAGTCCTTCTGTTGAAGGGAGGCAGGAGGACAGCAAGAAGATCCCTTCTGACCTTGTGGCCGAGAAAGACACACAGAAACACACAGAGGTGGGCACAGGGCAGACCTGTACACACTGAGCCCCTCGCACCAGGGCTGGTGCGCACGGACTCAGACGGAGCGCCAGACAGCGGGACCGACACACAGGGAGGCAGACAGACAGGTGCTACATGAGACTGACACACGCAGAGCCGGCCATCCAGCAACACACGGGCCCCCAGTCACATGAGATGCACAAATAAGACCCAGTCAGGCTCGGGGTTTGTTGCTGGCTTATCCCACTCCTGAGTTTCCTTCAAGGGGGCCCCCGGGAGAAAGGCCTGACCACCTGTCTTGGCCAGGGTGCTGGGGTCCATCCAAGGCCAGTGGGGTCGCGTCTGACCAGACCAGGAGGCCTTGGGAGCTGGCGCAGACAGGAGGCCGCTCAGGGTCAGAGAAAGGTGCCCGGAAGGGAGCGGGCGGGCGGGCGGCGCCCCGGCCCGGGATGTGGTTAGGCCACAGGCAGCTGCTTCCCAAAACCAGAATAGCCTGGGGCTTACACAACCCGCACCTCAAACAATCTGGCTGCCCCGCTCCCTGCCAGCTCTTCCAGGCCTTCCAGCACCCCCTCACTCCTGCCCCCGCTCTGAGCCCACACTCTGACCCCTGCTCTGACCCCCCTTAGTCCCTTCACCCACACTCCTGAGCTCTGTCCTTGTAGCTCTACCCATTGACCTTCCAACAAACCCGACTTATCCCAGACCCACTGACCTTCTGACCCCTCTCACCCCTAACTCACTCCGTGAACTCCTGACCCCACGATGCCCTTCCCCATCCTAGACCTCCTCCCCTTGGACCCGACCATTTCCCTCCCCGGTAGTGTCTAGTACCACCCCTCCCCACCATGTCCCCAGCAGAGCTGGTAACAGAAGCAGACAAGGCCTGGGATTCCCAGGCCGGGGAAGGGGGAGGGGGGCCTCTGGAGCCAGTTTTGAGGCTCGGTGGGAGGGCTGCTTCCTGGGGTGTCCCACTGACACCCCCACACATTCCCCTGCTGTCTCCCACTCAGGCCCATCCCACCAGAGCCTCTGCTGTGGCTTCCCCTGAGTGAGACAGAAACTCTCCCAGTTTCACAATCTCCTGTGGAAGGCCCCCCCTCCCTCGCCGGCCCCCACCCCACTGCCAGCCCA
>NW_021145646.1:0-25019 GCF_002837175.3 Physeter macrocephalus
GGTTCTGTACTCACTCTCACGGGTTTTGTTCCCCTCAGGTATGTTGAGTCTAAAAAGGACAGAGTCACAGTAGTCTTCAGCACAGTGTTTAAGGATGACGACGATGTGGTCATTGGAAAGGTGTTCATGCAGGTATGGAGCAGACATCTTGGGGGGGAACCATGGCCTGGTGACTTACACCTTGTCATCAAAGCACACCGTGAGCATAGAAAAGAACTGGCAGCTCATTTGATGCTAGAACTTGTTGAAGATTTAATTAAACAGCCCCCATCAAACTCACTGAATTTTTTTTCTTAGTGGGTTTAGCCCTTTTGCAGGACTGGACTAGAGGGTGAATTGAGTATTAAACATACTAACAAAATGACTGAATATTAAGCATCCTTCCTGCCGTGGGGTCTTTAATTTAAAGCTTGGTCATATTTCCTGCCCTCTTATGTTTCCTCAAGTTTCTAGCAGGGTCTACTGGCTTGGCTTCCTCCCAAATAAAGTCTTTTCAGAGTGGAATCTAGAGAAAACTCTTAAGT
Source organism: Physeter macrocephalus (assembly GCF_002837175.3). Taxonomy (NCBI): domain Eukaryota; kingdom Metazoa; phylum Chordata; class Mammalia; order Artiodactyla; family Physeteridae; genus Physeter; species Physeter macrocephalus. The sequence continues at coordinate 525 of NW_021145646.1, forward strand.
AGTAGGTAATGCATTAATAGGGTAGAGTTGTCGAACTGACAGTGAAGAGAAGGGGCCTGAGTTTGACTGAGGTCCCCATGGAGGGAGTGCCTCCCTCAGAAGAAGCTCATCTACTAGAAGAGTAATGGGGTTTAGCAGGACATTTTGTAATTGGATTTCTGGTGCGGTTGGACTCGGGTCTGACACAACACACCCGTTGTGGCTTTGTCATGCTGTCTGCTAACCAGTTGCTGGCTTTAGGATGGGAGAGCTCATTGGTGAAATGGTATCCTGGCTGGTTTCTTCTGAGATGGCTCAGCATTCAAAATCTAGTACAGTGGTTAAATTTCACAACACTTTGTACGTTCATTCTGTTCCTTAGCAGGTTGATGAGATTTAAGAATTCTGGGACAGAATCTCTTTTGCCAGGTTGAGTTGAAAGACAGTTGTGCTTAATATAGTGAGAATACTTTATGTGTAGCCATTCTAAGTGGCTAGGGAAATCTTCAAAAGGGATATTCTCAATTTGATCCATCTGTAGTGGCTTTTTGGGGTTTTTTTGTTTTTATAAATTTATTTATTTTATTTATTTTTGGCTGTGTTGGGTCTTTGTTGCTGTGCGCGGTCTTTCTCTAGTTGCAGCGAGCGGGGGCTGCTCTTTGTTGCCGTGCGCGGTGGCTTCTCTTGTTGCAGAGCGGCATGGGCTCTAGGCATACGGGCTTCAGTAGTTGTGGTTCGCAGGCTCTGGAGCGCGGGCTCAGTAGTTGTGGCGCGTGGGTTTAGTTGCTTTGCGGCGTGTGGGATCTTCCCGGACCAGGGATTGAGCCCACGTCCCCTGCATTGGCAGGTGGATTCTTAACCACTGTGCCACCAGGGAAGCCCATGTAGTGGCTTTTTGTGTTTAAGCTAATTAATCAGAAACTAATTTTGTAGTCCCTGTGCAGAAAAATTGAAATATTGACACAGCATTTGAGAGTACTCAGACTTACAAAAGTGTGTGTGTATGTACATAGATATATAGATATGTATATCTTGGGTCCTAAATGTAAGCCTCAGCAGGCATTTCATGTGTTTCTATGCAGAATTGACAGGGGAATTAAATGCAGTAGCTCAGAAATTGGGCTAAATCCAGACTGACAAGCTCATTTTAAAAGCTATGAACTATATATTTAGATTTGGCTGTTTTTTTACCAGTCTTGTTCCATTTTATTCCAGACAACATCTTAACTTATTTTTATACTTTAAACAGATCTTATCTTGGAGAGTGTACTGGAGATTTGTTCCTTAGGAGAATTTTGTGTGTTCTTTTTTGCACGTGAACTTAAGCTCTCCCTCAAAGTACATGTGGTAGGGCACTTGTCTAAAAGGAAAAAGAAAGTCTGTATTTTTGCACTGACAGTTTCTCCAGTGAGTGATGGGCCTGGCACCATGTGAGGAGGCAGTGCTCAGGAAGCCATCCGCCCTGCCTCCCTCTCCAGACTCAAAGGCTGGGGTAATTTATTTGAAATGACCGTAGAAACCTGGAATTATTTTGCTGGTTTTCCCCTCCAGAATAAATCATCTGATCATTGTCCTGGGCCTAGTTGTTTTAAATTTCTAGGAGAAGGGAGAACAGTGGATGCCCAGCACAGAGTGTTGTGACCTGGGGAGGCTGTTTGAAGTTCCTTGTCACTAGTCTGCTTGCTGTGTGTCTTTGTTTTCTCATGCTGGCATGCACCTCCAACCTGGTCAGAACACAATCCCTGCTTTTGTCATTTGGCAGGCAGACTTGGAGGGATGCTTATTGCTGCCATAAGGAAAAAACAGGGAGTTTCCATTCCCCACTCATAAGGATGTCCTAGTGCTCGGCTTTGGGGCATTATCTCTGTAGGCATATGAGCTGAGCACCAGGGAAAATCTGGTAGATATCCTCATTTCAACGCTTATTACGTGAAAAGCAATAGGAACAGTAGTTACCCTTTTGGACATTGGAGTATGGTGAACTAGGATTTTTTTATATTATTAGATCTTTAAGTTAGTTCAGTAAGTAACTAAGAGAAGTTAAGTGGAAACCACTGGTTTCTCCATGTTCAGAGACAAGACAGAAGCGGTTTGCCTCTTAGGCAATTGTGAAGATGCCCTTTTTGAGGCCCCTTGCTACCTGTATACATGTGGGGTTATATCTATAGGATATTTTCCTGAACAGGGAACACTGATTCAAAGTGAGTAATTTTGGAAAGTATTGCCAAACTCTTCTCCATAGAAGTTTTGCCATTTTCCCTCCCATCACCAATGCATGAGAGTGTCCATTTCCCCAAAGTGTTGTTGAACTTTTGGATTTCTGCCAATCTGACAGGTTAAAAATGCTATCTACTTTTCTTATGAACAAGGTCAAAACATCTTTTTTTATGCTGAAGGCTATTTGTTTTTTTTTTTACCTGTGAGATGTCTCTTTATGTCCCTTACGCATTTTTCTGTTGGGTTATTGATCTTCTCAATTTCTTCATATACTAGGGAGATTAGCCCTTTTTCTGTGATAAGAATTGCAAATATTTTTTCCAGTTAGTCGTTAGACTTTGTGAGTTGTTTTTGTTGTTATTTTGTTTTGTTTTTTCCCCATGCAGAACTTTATTTTCACGTAGTTAAATTGGTCAACCTCATGGCTTCCAGATTTTGAGTCATAGTTAGAAACTCCTTCCCTACTGCAAGGTTATAAAGAAGTTTACCTGTATTATTTTCCTGGTGTTGTTTTTTTTTTTTTTTTTTTTTTTTTGTGGTATGCGGGCCTCCCTCTGCTGTGGCCTCTCCCGTTGCGGAGCACAGGCTCCGGACGCGCAGGCCCAGCGGCCATGGCTCACGGGCCCAGCCGCTCCGCGGCATGTGGGATCCTCCCAGACCGGGGCGCGAACCCGGTTCCCCTGCATCGGCAGGCGGACGCGCAACCACTGCGCCACCAGGGAAGCCCTTCCTGGTGTTTTTATAGTTTCATATTTTACACATAAATCTTATTACCTGTGTGGAGTTTCTCTTGGTACATGGTATGAAAGGTGGATACATCTTTTTTTCTAAGTGGCTACCCACTGGTCCCAGCAGCAATTATTTAAAAGCCCATGTTTACACTACCGATTTTAAGATGATGCCTTTATCATATACTAAATTTCTGTGTATATTTGGGTTAATTCTAAACTTCCTGTGGTTAATTGTGCTTTGATGGAGGAAAGAAATAGTATTGTGATGTTCAAAAGACATCCCAGGGCTTCCCTGGTGGCGCAGTGGTTGAGAGTCCGCCTGCCAATGCAGGGGACACCGGTTCATGCCGTGGTCCGGGAAGATACCACATGCCGCGGAGCGGCTAGGCCCATGAGCCATGGCCGCTGAGCCTGCGTGTCCGGAGCACAGAAACAGGAGAGGCCACAACAGTGAGAGGCCCGCATACCACAAAAAAAAAAAGAAAGACATCCCAGCTGGAGGGAGAAAAAAGAGGCAGTATTGCTGATACATATGTAACAAAGACACTAAGGAAAAGAGAGCTGCTGGTTGGTGGGTTGATTGGCTTTTAAGTGTTATGTAAGAGAGAAAACCAAGGAGAAACATGAGATTGCCTAAAGGATAGCCCCAAATCAGAAGTATATTGTTAACCAAGTCTGAAATGTTTGAAATGTATCACTTTCCATATACAGAACTGTTGAAATGCTGCCAAGTCACCACAGGCTTACAAATACTCCAGCTGGTTGTGATTGCCACGTGTACCAGTGAACTGGAGCCTTCAGGAAGCTTACTAAACACAAGAAAATACTGGCGGGCATTTATTATCTGTTCTGTTTTCTCCCCCGAGGCTAAAGAGGAAAACTGATAGAAGTTAGAGAACCTCCCAACCCAGTTGCAGAATGAAAGGTATTTTCTAGAGAAGGGCAGTCTCAGAAGCTTTGCTTTAAGAATTTCCATTTTGAATGATCTTGGATCCTTCCCTCCCTCTCCAAGTATTTTTCCTTTGGGGAACAAAATTCAAAGGGGAGCTAACCTAACCCAGTGATGTTAATTTATTTCCCACCAACCTTTAGAAGCCACGCAGTGAGCTCAGGAGGCAGGGTGGTGAAACAGGCGACATCCCAGACTGGGCATTAGACCTCCTCAGGTGTTATCCTTCCTCATTTACTGAAGGCTTGCTGATCAGTGTGTATTCTCCTACCTGCAAATGGAAACATACTCCCTGCTCCTTTACAGTGTCCTGACACTGACATTGAAGTCAGCTAGGGTAGAGGTGCTTTCTTTCATTCAGCAAGCCACGTGCTAGACAGCCTTTTTGAAGGGCAGAGGACTAGATACAGAGATGAATAAAAACAGGATCCTTGGCTTGAGGAACTTTTACAGCCTGGTGGGGAAGCCAGATGCATTAATGAATAGTAAAGTATCACAGTAGAGGTTTGTAGAGAAGACATGGGAACCCCGAGGGGAGAGCAGCCAGCTACCCCCAGGCTATTGGAGATAGCGTTATAGAAGAGGTCATACCTGAGCAGCAGTAGAAGAGCGTTGCAGACCAAATGGCTGTATAACATGCTTTCAGTATACGCATAAAACTCAGAGACCTTGGAAAGCCTTTGGTTCCATCCTCTGCCATCACTCAGAGAATTTGGATCGTCGGTTTTACTGGCATTGCTGGAAAATCTAGTCCTGTTCTTGCAGATCTGGGTTGAGACAGGGATGCCTTGTATCACTTGTCTGTTTACACAGGAATGTATGGATTGGGAAAGCTTGAGATGTGGAGATTAGAACATGGAAGGAATGGCCTGGTTTTTACTTCATTAGGCATTTTTCTGTAGTTTGGTGAGGGTGGATACATTTTGTCAAGGGTGAGCTCTTATGCAGGGTGGTGGTGATTTCATCCACCGCCATTCTAGAGCAAGAATCAAAAGTCGGACTTACAATTCTCATGTCACACAGTCTCCTTTTCTCAGTGAACACTAAGACAGCTCAACTTCTTTAACACTGTTGTCTTCTCCCAAGAAGGGCTTAAATTTGGTCTAAAGTTCTCATTGATGAATTCTAAAACAGTAACAGGGTCTAAGTTACCTCAGTGAAACAAGACTTGTGCAAAGGCTCAGAGCCCAGAGAAAGCATAGTATTCATGAAACTGGAAGAAGTGGAGGTGGGGTGAGAGGAGGGATGAAAAATGGGTCAGCTCATAAGGGGCTTTGTGTGCAAAGGTTAAATGAGTTAAGACTTCAACTCGAAGTCTTTTTTTTTTGGCTGCGTGGGGACTACTTTTTGTTGCAGTACGCAGGCTTCTCATTGTGGTGGGTTCTCTTGTTGCAGAACACGGGCTCTAGGCACCGGGCTTCAGTAGTTGCAGCACTCGGGCTCAGTAGTTGCGGCACATGGGCCCTGGAGCACACGGGCTTCAGTAGTTGCGGCTCATGGGCTTAGTTGCTCCACGGCATGTGGGATCTTCCTGGATCAGGGATTGAACCCATGTCCCCTGCATTGGCAGGCAGATTTTCAACCACTGTGCCATCAGGGAAGCCCTCTCCTGCTCCACGGCATGTGGGATCTTCCTGGATCAGGGATTGAACCCATGTCCCCTGCATTGGCAGGTGGATTCTCAACCACTGCACCACGAGGGAAGTCCCCAACTTGAAGTCTTAATCAAGCTAAAGCTTGGGTTCCATTCACCCAGAAATTTTTTAAATTTCCTGAAAAAGGTAACCTCTTTTCACATTAAATCAAAAGAGACTAATAAGCAGTAGTCATCGTCCTGAATGTAATCTGGTTCTTCCAGTGCTTTGCAATTTGTTGTCTGTTTAATCTCAGAAGTAATTTTATCACCTATGTTCTTCCAAAACAAGAGAAAGGCAAAAGGATTAACAGTGCTTTTCCACACTCATTGAAGATCGGACTTGTTAAGTACTTTGTGATCTCTCCTCTGAATCTGAAGTGCATTGATAGCAGCCAGCACTTGTAATATTTCACATTAGGTGTAGTTTATTTTTAGCCTCTGCTGGTCAGAGGGCTCAGAGGTCACACCCATAGGGCACACCCTGGAGCGTAAGTTGCCATTCATCTCACACCACATTCTCTTCTGGTTGCTTTTTGCTTCATCCTGGCAGGAGTTCAAAGAAGGACGCAGAGCCAGCCACACAGCCCCACAGGTCCTCTTTAGCCACAGGGAACCTCCTCTGGAGCTGAAAGACACCGATGCCGCTGTGGGCGACAACATCGGCTACATTACCTTCGGTGAGCGGGGCAGGTTGCTGCGTTTGCGCACCTTGGTGGGTTCATACTGCAGTTGAAGTGGTTAAGCGGGGTGGGGGCGAAAGCAGGCATATCGGTCGTTCCTGTTGCCACTGCCATGACTGTGGGAGGCCTGCCACGGGACGCTAGTACAGGTCGAGTGCTATTTTTATACAGTAATCATTTTCCTTTTTTCCCTGTTTTTCCTAAATCCTAAGGAAAAAAGTGTAGCCTGTGATATCAAGTGTGAGGAGTTAGGGCCATATAAGCATTGCTAAGCAGCTGGGTGGGAATACTGTGTCCTTTGGCGTTTCTTGGTTTTTTGCTTGTTAGACCAGAGCTCCAGCCATGATTCACTTACTCCACTTTCCCCCTGAAAAAATTCACGTGCTCCCCTCTTACAGTTGCTTCCGCCTAGTGAGCTGGCTCATCATTATAGCCGACGGTTTAGAACTGCAGCTTGTTCACCCACTGCTCCAGATGCCACTAAAATGTCCCCGTTTCTGGAGTTTCCTTTAATTCACCTCAGTGCCGAAGGTGCACCAGTTTATCGAAGATGAGCGAGTTGATTTACCAGGTTTCATTAAATCTAAGATACATTGTTTTTTCACGTTACTCTCGGAGTTTGGCACACAGCTCACAATTCGCAGCCTGCCCCAGTTTAATTTGGCAGCATCTCTCTTTATGGTACCTAAACCGATGGTAAACTTACAGTCAGCTGCATCTCAGGACCTCTGCAGTGTAGTTATCTCCTGGTCTGGTGCTCTTTTCTCTCAGGGCAAGCTGACACAGGGGTCCCACCCTTTCTTATGAGGCATTCCTTTTCATTTCAACAAACCTTTATACTCGAGGATTTTGCTTATGGTGAGACCACTGAGTAGAGTGGGTGCAGAAGATAGAGAGGGCTCCAGGGAGCCAGAAGGAGAGGTGTGCGGGTCGGCCCAGGTGCAGGGCCGAGTGACTGCACAGGGCTACAGAGGGTTGGCGGCAGGGGGCTTTGCTCAGCCCCCAGCCAAAGCAGCTCCTGCCCATCCTCATCCAGAGCGCTCAGATCCTTCTCCCTTCCTCTTTGGTTTTCACCGCGGACTACATGACCCTCTGGATCTCGTTTCTCTGAAGACTTACTCTGCTTCAGCACCAAGGACGTAGGACAGGCAGGCTTTGTTCTCTAATCCTGATTGCTCCACGGTGCCTCCAGGTAGCCAGTAGTGTCATCCTCCAGAGAGACTGCTGAGCTGCAGAGGCAGGAGCTCGTAGGTGTGTGGCAGACGGAGTAGATTTCACAGTGCGTGGCCAGAGAAGCCAGACCTGGAATGAATGCCAGGGCCAGACCCTTTCCCTGAGGAGCTCTGGTTTTCGACCATGATCGCCTCCATTTGCACTCACTGGCAGGAAGCCCTGACAAAGCCCAGGCATAATGAAATGAGTGGACGGTCCTTAAGGAGGGAGAGATGGAGCTGACTGTAGGCTGCTGGTCTTCCCGCCCTTTGGCATTGGTGTTATGAGACCCTGACGCCTTGCCTATCCCCCCCTCCCCCCCCACCGCCACCCAGTGCTGTTCCCTCGCCACACCAACGCCAGTGCTCGAGACAACACCATCAACCTGATCCACACGTTCCGGGACTACCTGCACTACCACATCAAGTGCTCAAAGGTGAGTGAGAGCAGCTGCGGCGCCACGGTGTCCTGTGCTCTGGGTCATTCTCTCCACCAGAGCTGATGCCATAGAAAGTCATCTCTGTAGTCCAGGCTGTTGCTATGACCTCTTGCAGGTGGTTCTAGAGGCTTCAAGAAATCATGGCCTTTCTCCATCTCTCACTCACCCCTCCCCATAGCAGAGAGGTGAATATATGCTTCCTTGCATGGCCCTGTGTCAACCCTAGGGTGGATGTTCCCAGACCTTCCTGATAATTTCTGCTAATTAGAGCAAAGCTGTCTTTCTAGAAGATGACTCTGCTTCAGTACCCATTGTGTTTGCCTCCAGGCCTATATTCACACACGTATGCGGGCAAAAACATCTGACTTCCTCAAGGTGCTGAACCGTGCACGCCCAGATGCTGAGAAAAAAGAAATGAAAACAATCACGTGAGTCACACCGTCCTGCAGAAGGACCACCTTCCTCTCCTAAGCTCACCAAGAAGGAGGTAGCGGTGTCGGTGGCCCAGGTGTCTGGGCAGTAACTGCATGTGAGGCAGGCAGGGTTGGGCCTGTAGCTGCCCAGCAGACTAAAGATGGGACACACAGGTTTTCACTTCTCAGTGGGTTTCCTTGTTTCTACATCTTTATGAGCGAGGAGAGTGGCAGCTAGGATAAAACACAGAGGGACCTTTTTACTGACATCAGCTGTGTTCTCTTTGGGCCTGAGTTGAAGGGCCAGTCTTGTCCTTCTCAGGGTCTTCTTGGAGAAGTGAAGTAATTTGCTTAAGGACATTTAGTTGAGTAAATAGACCTGGAACCACCCCTAAGTGTTCTTTTTCCTCGTCCACTTCGCAGCAGGAATTTTGCATGGAGAGGAAGTTACCTTTATCAGGGATGGAGATGATGAGAGCCCTAAATGGTGTGAGGCTCTGCATGCAGGAGGCCAGCATGGTCTGAGGCCTGGGGATTTTGGTCTGTGCCAGGTGCCAGATCTTGGGTCCGCCTCTGGTGAAGTTTAGGCAGTTCTGTTCTCCAGATAGGGTAATAAGTGCTGATTTGCTGTCTTTTGTGCCCACTGAATTAAAAATCTTGAGGTGAACTAAGCCTACCCACAACCCTCACAGCCAGTGCATTTGCCAACACCCCGTAATCTTGGGGGTAACCTTCAGTAGGTATGGTGTGCCTAGGGCTTCAGGCTCCTTCCCCTGGCCTCTTCTACCAAGCTAGTTTCTGCTGCCGTTCAACAGGATGAGAGAGGTGTCTGACTCTTGACTCTTGGTTGCCTGAGCAGAGGGGTTTTAATCTCAGGCATTGATACAGAACAAGTTAAGTCACCCCTGCCTTTAGGCTTTACAGGCTGCCTGTCTCTCGTTAGGAAATTGGTACCAAAGGCCTTTCTCTATAATAGCTCCGCCCACTGCCCAGAGTCAGCGGAGTGTTCAGTCCACAGCTCAATCCTCTGCTTAGAGAGAGGTGTCCACGTGCCATGGCAGTATCATTCCTTCTACTGTGGCATAGTCACAGATGCCAGCTTCGTGGCATACCCTAAAATAGAGCTCACAAGGTTGGGGAGGCAGAAGGGTGTGTTCCCTGGGGGGCGCACACTCTGCCTGCCCTGCAAAACCTTACCTCCGTCCTGGAGTTTACAGGTCCCCCTTTCCCTGCTTGCTTCTCTCACCCACACCACTTTGGTGACCTTGAGTGTGAGGCAGCCAATTTTGTGCCACTTTCAGGGCCCAGTGAAGAGACAGGCAGTGCAGTAGAGGCCAGGAGGTGAGCTAGCAGAAGGCAGCCTGACCTGGCCAGCCTGTCGCCCACCGAACAGGAAGGCTGGGCATCATGATCTGCTCGTGTCACCGTCAGCCCTGTTACTGCCTATCCATTCAGGAGAAGGGCCCACCAGGCGGCCACCTGCAGGGCTTCTCCCCTGCCCTGTTAACACAGCCAGCAGGCGGTCTTGGGGGGTCATTGCAAAGCGAGTGCAATGGACAGAAGGCAGGGACAATTCCCTGTGCTGATGGGGGACTGGGAAAAGATGAATCCTTGAAATGAGCAAATTGTCCATAAACCTCCTTCCTGGAACTTAGGAGGAGCAGCTTTGCCTTTTTCTGTCCTGTGACATCTTCGGCAGAGGTGGGCCCCAGAAAGGAGAAGGGTGAGGTAAACAACTGCATCCACCCTGAAAACCAGATCGTGTTCCCAAGGGTGGGCAGGAGAAGCCAGGACCCCTGCCCGGCTGTGTGAGGTTTCAGAACCCAGAGCAGCATGAAGGCGCGTGGCAGGTCTGCTATGATCAGAAGCCAACCATCAGCACCCCACAGAGCTCTGCCTGAATTGAATACACGTGAGCTTTTTATTGGGGAATGGATAACAAAATATTTTAGTTTCATTTTCGGTTGGATGAGACATTCAGGGCAGGAAAGTTTTAGCCCCCTGTATTTTTGCCTCAGTTTCCCATAGTTCTCAGCTCTAGCTTCCAGGCTGACAGCACGAAGCGCCTTTAACCTTGGAAGTTTGGAGGGTTGCTTCTTTGAACGTCCTGCCCCCATGGTGAAAGATTTAAGGAACTGCTGGCTGCTAGCCCGAAAAGGTATAAACCGTGTAGGAGGACCCTAAATTCTTTACTCGGAAGATGATTGAGCCTAGTCTGAAATGCAAATAGGTCTAGGCCATCCAGAAATTGTGGGCAGGTGATTCTCCTGTCTAACTTGGTATATTTACTGTCCTCGTGGGCTTATTAGCACAGGTAGTATTACTTGGTACCCTGAAGTATTCAATAGGGAGGAAGAGCTGATACATTTCTGTGAAAGCTGGACCTTAGCCCGTGCCTGGAATTCCTACATACCTCTGCCTGAGGAACCTTACCACCTCGTGTTTGCTGTCTATTCCGGGACCCCATTCCTAGCCCAGAGCACGGGGTGGACGGAAGGGTGAACAGAAACCAGCCTTCACACTTACTCTCTGCTTTTGAAGGGGGAAGACGTTTTCATCCCGCTAACTCTTGGGAACGGGAAGAGGAAGCGGCTGGCAACTGAAGGCTGGAACACTTGCTACTGGATAATCGTAGCTTTTAATGTTGCACCTCTTCAGGTTCTTAAGGGATTCTCCGTTTTGGTTCCATTTTGTACACGTTTGGAAAATAATCTGCAAAAACGAGCTGTGCTTGCAAGGACTTCATGGTTCCCAAGAATTAAAAAAAAAAAGGAAAAAAAAGAATTCCACTTGATCAACTTAATTCCTTTTCTTTATCTTCCCTCCCTCACTCCCGTTCCCCTCCCCCTCTTTTCCAAGCTGTTTTGCTTTGCAGTATGTTACTGGTAATGAGTTGCAGGATAATGCAGTCTTAACTTGTTTTCTCCTAAGTATTTGAGTTCAGAACTCCTGTATCTAAAGAAACACGGTTGGGGTCATTAATAAAGAAAGTCTTTCTATCTTACATGAGAATTCACTGGGTTTCTGGACTGTGAGTCCAAACAAGAGAGGCGGAGGGATGAATGGTGCACCAGTACTGCCCTTGAACCTGCAAACCTGCACTGGGAAAACTTAGGTTCGGGAGCCCCCCCCGCAGCCTCCCTGTAGAGGAGAGAATGGCTCACTGGTAAGCTCTTAGTTGGCATTTCTGAGTAAACTTAAACATGCTCACTGTAAAGCTTGGTTACTAAGTCTGTCCGGCTGTGGCCAAGAAGCTCGCAGGACAGTGACAGGCACTTTATAATGTGTTTTCTGGTGAAGTCTTTTATCTTGAATAATGTATAACGTTTCCCCAAATGTGTTTCATGGTGTGTGTGGTTCTGCAGGTCATTGTGGGTCTAATGCAAACAACTGGGCACAGTTTCTTTCTCACACAAGAGCCCAATAGCCTGGCACTCCACAAAACTCACTGTGGGAGATGCTTACCTAATAAACAGGACAGAGCCTAGCAAGGTATCCTGCTGTCCCCACTGATCCCTAACATACAATTGGTTCAGAAAGTTTGCTTGGTAAAGAAAAGAACTTTAGGGGCACCTGAAATGGTCTAAGGGTGACCCTAATGGTTTCTACCTTCTTGCTTCCCCTTTTAATTTGTCTCCATCAGGTTCAGTGTGTTTCAGACTGGTTTGAGACTGTTATTGAATTCTGAAATGTCCTGACATTTTTATTTCCTAAACTATTGTGAGATAATTGTACATTTCACTGCAGTTGTAAGAAATAGTACAGAAATTCTGTAGTACAATATCACAGCCAGGAAGTTGACATTGACACAATCCCAGCCTTGGTCAGATTTCACCAGTTTTGCATACACTCATTTGTGTGTGTGTGTGTGTGTGTGTGTGTGTGTGTGTGTGTGTGTGGTGTCTTCCGTGCATTTTTTTTCACGTTTGACTTCATCAACGTCTTTTAAAAATAGAATAGTATATATATACTAATCAGAATGCATCTCTCCTATTAAGGGTGAGTACTGATTTAGTTATAGACATGTTGACTAGATTGTAAAAATGTCTTTTTACTGTGGGTCATGGTCAGATTTAAAAGCAACAGGTCATTTAGTCATCCTGGCTTCGTTTTACTCAGGATCAGTTACGTTCCCATCCCCTCAACAAATATGTGCCCCGGAGAGTTCTGTCCCCTTGGTGGGGCTGACCATGACTTTCAGTGGAGAGAGTTCACCGCATCGAGTCTTCCCAGTGTTTTCCTGGGAGGTGGCGCCTCTTCACCTACTTCTGGTGGATGGAAAACTGGGCCAAATTAGATCTATTGAGAGACAGTGACATAGGTGTGTTCTGTACCCCAGGAGCTATTGAAGGGGTTTGCAAGGGTCATTTTGGCCAGAAGTTGTTTTTGCTCTCCTGCTGACTTTAGAACATAACTCCTTAGTAAGTTGGAACTCACTGTATTTTGCCAATAATGGGGATCAGATTTCTGAAAAGTGCTGTAAATGGCAAAACCAGAGTTGCTTAGAAAATATGGAGTTAGGAGAAAAACAAAGAGGCATTAAATATTTTTTAATAAACCCTAAGGAATTGTGTTAATTCCAAAACTTTGTCAGCATAAAAACCCATGCTGGTGAAAACCCCTCTCCAGACATGCTCCTTTGTCTTCATCTGTTTCCAGGGCACACTTAACTCTTTCTCAAGGACCCTCCGTCCCCTTTGTGGACAAAGGCTCACTAACTTCAGCCAAAGCCCATAGAATTGTAGGAGGAGGGAGGTCTCAAGCTGAGGGTCAGCATGCTGAGAGGATGTGGGTGACGAAAAACGGGATCTAGTCTCAATTGCTGCTAATTTGCTGCCTTACCCTAAAGGTCCATACCTGGGAGGTATAGATGAGCTGGGATATAAGCTGGAGAGGTGGAAACAGTGTTTAAGACAGACCTGGGTTTGAATCCATGTTCCACCACTTAATAGCTATGTGACTGGGTAAATTTCTTAATCTGAGCCCCGATGGCCTCATCTTTGGACATGACACCACCTATTTCACAGGGCTCTTAAAAGGAATAGAGAACAGATAATAAGTGCCTATCACATTGTAGGCATTTATAATGCCTATAATTATCATTGATAACACCCCGTCTAATAAATCTTAGTTACATTCTTGTACTCTTAAGAGGATCAGAGTGGCAGGACTGCTGAGAAGCCAAGTCCAGCATAAACCAAGGTCACTCTGCCTTGGGGTTTTTCAGGTCCTCACCAAAAACGGTGATATTTTTCGCTGTTTGGTGGCCCTCAAACTGCAGCGTGGGGTGAGAAGGGTGTTGGTGGGAATCTCCAAGTCTGGATAAAGTGCGACCTGGGCAAGCTAAGAACCAGGAGCTTGATGGAAAAGCAAATAAAACTGTAACAGGAAGTGGAGGTGTGGAACCAGAGGACATGAAGTTGAAGCCAGGAAGAGGAAGTAATGCCAGCTGCTGCGTCAGCCCTTCTACCCAGAGCTGATACTTGACAGTTACCATTTCACTTCCCTTCAGTCTCATTCGAAGTAGGCCTGATGGACCCTCGTCCCAGCAGCTACAGAGACCTAAGACCAAAACCTGGGTGGGCTCTGGGGACTATTTTGAGTTCAAGCAATGCTGCCCCCTTCTGGGGATTGCTAAAAGCACTGCAGTTCGTGTGACTCGGAGGGAGACTTGAAGAATCTGTCGTTTAGCCCTGACAGGAAGGACCAGAGTTTCCTCTGCCCATATAGCTGACTTTAAAGTCTTCCTGAAGCCAGGATCCTGGCCAGATTTGGTCACAGGACTGTCCCCAGAGCCCTTCAGAGGCTCCCAAGGGCTCATCTGCTGGAGCCTATGGGGAGCCACCCCGTGCCAGACACCCAGGGTCGACAAATTTCCAGGAGAATGGGGTGCACAAAGGAGACCCAGGTGGATCTCCTGCCACAGTCCAGATTGGGCACCATGATACAACCTCTACCTGAGAGGAGAACGGGGACTGAGGTGGGGAACTCTAGGGCCCACAGATCCGCTGGATGGAGCATCTGAAAACTGCCTGCACCAGCGCCCTCCTGTGGGCGAAGGAGAGAAGGCTGGGGATAAGTCAGTCCCAGGGACTGATGGAGCAGAGAGGAACTAGATGATCCAATAAGGAGGAAACGGCTGAGCTGAGGACAGTACCCAGGCTCCCCGGCTCCGACTCCCGAACTTGTTCTCCTTTACACGTCATCCCACGCACAGTGTTTAGACAGAGTAGCGAAGAAGAAACACAGACATCCTGGATCCTGCAGGGAGGAGGCCAGGGCTGGGAACAGAAGGAGGTCTGTTTATTCCTGGCAATCCAATATCAGAGGGGCCCCACTCCCACTTCTGTCAAGGCCCCAGGATGAACTCTTCCAGAGCCTCTGACTTCTGCACCACCACATAGCATGGGGCTGAGAGCCGTCCCCTGGAATGCAGCATCCTCCCACCCACCAGCTCCCTTGAGGCTGGGTGCTTTCCTCTTCCCAGTTTTTGTTCCAACAGAGGTCCTTCTCTCCAGGACTCCTGACTGCTCTGCAGGGTTGGCAGAGCTAGACCTCTCAGGCCTCCAGCCCTTCAGGCCCAGGTCTCCCCGAGAGAACACAGAAGACCCCTTGCTCCGTCCACAAGGAGCTTTTTCCTAATGTCTAAACTCCAGCTTTCCTGCTGCAGTTTTAGCCTGTTCCCTCCCATTTCAGGCCTCAAGAGAGTGTAACTGCTTCTCTCCCTCACCCCAAAGCCTCACTTGACACAAGCTGGAAATTGGGGCTTCCTAGCCTTGAACTTGCCCTTCCTCTCACTCTACCTAGTTTCTTGTGTTTCCCTGTGGAGTGAAAGTGTCATTCCCCTCTTGCTTTTCACAGGCTCCCTATCAGCCTTTCTCAATGGAATTCTCAGAGGGGACAGGTGGCTGGAGGGAAGGGATGTGCAGAGAAGGCCAGAAATCCCTTTCATTGTGTGCTTCTGTGCCGAGCAGCGAGCACTGACCCAAGTCCTTATCACACATTTTCTTTTTTTTTTTTTTTTTTGGCTGCACCAGGCAGCATGCAGGATCCCAACCTGTGCCCCCTGCAGTGGAAGCGCAGAGTCTTAACCACTAGACTGCCAAAGTCCCCCACACATTTTCTCACATAGTCTCACAATCGGTGAATACGATATGAGCCCCATTTTGCAGATGAGGAAATTAAGGTAAGAGAACTTTAATAATTTACTCAAGTTTACACAGCGAAAAAGAAAGATAGGATCCAAAAAGGATTCTGAGATTTTAAACCCAGGCTTTCGGATTCCAGCACTGGCTCATGCCTCTTAGTCATCATGGAGGAGGAAGGAAGGGAATCACTTGTTGAGAACCCTCCCCCGTTAGGTGTCAGGTACTGGGATGTATGCAGTTACATGTTATCCCACGGTATTCCCCACAACAACACTGACAGGTGATTTTCCTTGTTCCCATTTTACAGGTGAGAAAACTGAGACCCAGAGGTAGTTTGCCCCAAGTCACACCCCCAGAGCTATTTGTGCCTCATAGCCCAGAATTTGACTCACAAAGTAGTTGAGAAAAGTGTGGAATGACCCCAGATTCTGGAAGGCAAGCCTGGCTTTATAAGCTGAAATTCCCTACCAGGTGATAGGAAGGGCGGGCGGTGAAGATTCTCATATTCCAAACATACCCCACCACCACCACCATCAGACACACACCACTATGCTGACTGGCAGAATTACAGAGGTGAATGCGCTGTCAGCTGGCTGGCCACTCCAGGGGTTTAAGGCTCATAAAATGTAAATATATGAGCTGGGAAGTGGGGAAGGTAGACTAAATCATTATTGTTCACTAGCTGGAATGCATTTCTCAGATTAGCTAAGCAGTAGCAGGCCAGAGGGCTCCAAGCTGGGTGACCTGCCTTCTTGGTGGCAAGCTATGGCCAGTGGCTGGAGAGGGGGCCACTGGTACAGGAGGGTAAGGAGGGGGCACTGGAGAAAGGGGAAGAAGGCCTCCCAGTACTGCAGCTCAGGGTGTGCCAGGTCCCACCCTCCAGAGGCGGGGCCAGGCTGATCCCCGCCAGCCTCAGCTCCATCCCTCCAGGGACCCAGGCGAGGGCAGAGCCAGGGAGTGCAGTGGAGAGCCGGGGCCCTGCTGTCCCCGCACAGTGGAGGTACCATGCCCTCACCGGTCAGGACACCAGACATCGCCAGAAGCCCTGCAGCGCTGGCTGCGGCAACTCCCTGACACCCAGAGGAAAGCCCAGGCTGGGGGAGCAACACCTGTCCCCCACAGCCATGTGAGTACCTGTCCCCCTCTCCCCCTTCCCCACCCGGCCCCCGGGGCCACACCTGGAGACCTCGGCCCCAGATCCTGCAGAGGCCATTGCACGCAGCCCGAGCCACCAGAGCCTCCGGGTTGTGCGGGTCACCCAGCCAGCATGCCCATAAGACTGCTGGGAAGTCGCCCCGGCGGCAGGGGCTGACCCTGCCTTTCTCGCTGCTCTATTGGAGGTAGGGTGGGAGACTCACTCCAGCGAAGAGCTGGGAGCTCCAGCCCATGACTCCGGAGTCCAGGTTTGAAGTAACAGACTCTGAGGTCTCCTGGGGTTTAATAAAGTTGACAGTGCAGGGATGAAGGGGAACAGAAACTGGAGGGCCACTGGAGAGGCAAAGATGTTCCCAGCGGACGGCACTGGGGGAGATCGAGGAAGAAGAAACAGAAGCTGAGGGTAAAGGGGTGCAGCAGCTTGGGGGACCTAAGGGGAGCTGGGGATAGACGGGGCAACATCTCCTGCGCTCAGGGTGGCCGTGGGGCCCTCTGATCCTCTGACCCGGGGGAGAGGGCAGGTAGGAATCCTTTCCCTCTTGACTTTAACAGCTGCTGCTCCCGTTGACAGAAGCAGGAGTTCCCACAGGGCCCAGGACCCCTCCCCTGTCCCCCATCCCTATGATGTGGCAGTGAGGACAGGGCATGGGAGGACTGGGACAGGTCAGAGCCACAGAGAGGCCAGGCCCTGCCCAGCGGCTCCTCCTCCCTCTCTGGGCTCGCTTCAGCCCTCTGCCGCTGGCATCTGCACATTCACTGCCAACCCTCCCCCCTCCCAGCAACTCCTCCCCTCCTCCAGTTCCCAGGAAAGGCCCTGTTGCTAGAGTGGTAGGGACGCGTCAAAGTTTATGGGCTGGAAGTCCTACCCGGAGGCTGCTCACTGAGGTGTAACTAGTGACAAGGTGGATGGAGGGGAGGTGCAAGGGACCGGGCAACCCCTTGCTGCCACCCATTGCACTGGCCTCGTCACTAACGCCCTGCCTCAGGGTGACTTCTGCCCCTACCTCCATCCCGAATCCTTAGCAACCTACCACCTCTTAATGCACGGGCGCCAACCAGCCTGCGAGCATCTGAAGACAAGGACCGCCCTCCTTCATTTAGCACCCACCCCGAGTCCCTTGTCCCAGCACTAACGCAGTGAGCCCTGCCTCAGGGTGACTTCTGCCCCTACCTCCATCCCGAATCCTTAGCAACCTACCACCTCTTAATGCACGGGCGCCAACCAGCCTGCGAGCATCTGAAGACAAGGACCGCCCTCCTTCATTTAGCACCCACCCCGAGTCCCTTGTCCCAGCTCTGGCCCCAGCCTGAAGGAGGCCATCAACTGTTGGCTGGCCAGAGGACCACTACACACCAGCCAGACCCTATCCTATCCTGTCAGCTAATTTGTTAGAGGCCTCACCTGGTGGAGGCAGGGATGGTCAAAATGCTTTGGGGACGGGTGGGTCCACTTTTCAGCCTAAACAGAGGCATAAACACAGCTGCCGAGAGAGGACCAGACAGATAACAGAAATGGGCGAAGGGGCTGCGTGGGGACTGTGGGAGCTGTCTGAAGGCAGCCACCACTCAACTCCAGCTGGTTGCTACCATACAGGCAGGACCTGATTTTTTTTGAGCCAAAAATACGAATTTTTATGTAAATTTTAATTGGCAATTCATTGGGGGAAAAATGTGTATCAGCAAACAGGATATGGCCCACAGTCTGTTGGTCTGCAACCTCTGGATTAATGTGCAGCCTTGCCGAGAGGACAGTTACCTGCAGCCCCACCCTAACTCCAGTCGCCCCATCTTCCATCTAGGCATGCCCGCTGCTGCTCCAGGCCTCCCCTGTCCCCAGGCCCAAGATGACACCCAACAGCACCAGGGAGATGCCCAGCCCCATTCCCACAGGGGCCCTGGGGCTCTCCCTGGCCCTGGCAAGCCTCATCGTCGCTGCCAACCTGTTCCTGGCCCTGGGCATTGCCAGGGACCACCGCCTGCGCAGCCCACCCGCTGGCTGCTTCTTCCTGAGCCTGCTGCTGGCCGGGCTGCTCACCGGGCTGGCGCTGCCCGTGCTGCCAGGCCTATGGAACCAGAGCCGCCGGGGCTACTGGTCCTGCCTCTTCCTCTACTTGGCTCCCAATTTCTCCTTCCTCTCCCTGCTTGCCAACCTCCTGCTGGTGCACGGGGAGCGCTACATGGCAGTGCTGTGGCCTCTGCGGCCCCGCGGGAGCACCCGGATGGCCCTGCTCCTCACCTGGGCTGGCCCCCTGCTCTTTGCCAGCCTGCCTGCCCTGGGCTGGAACCACTGGGCCCCTGGGGCCAACTGCAGCTCCCAGGCTGTCTTCCCAGCCCCCTACCTCTACCTCGAAGTCTATGGGCTCCTGCTGCCCGCCGTGGGCGCTGCCGCCCTTCTCTCGGTCCGCGTGCTGGCCACCGCCCGCCGTCAGCTGCAGGACATCCGCCGGCTGGAGCGGGCCGTGTGCCGCGGCGCGCCCTCGGCCCTGGCCCGCACCCTCACCTGGCGGCAGGCCAGGGCACAGGCTGGAGCCACGTTGCTCTTCGGGCTGTGCTGGGGGCCCTATGTGGCCACCCTGCTCCTCTCCGTCCTGGCCTATGAGCAGCGCCCGCCGCTGGGGCCCGGAACTCTGCTGTCCCTCATCTCCCTGGGCAGCGCCAGTGCGGCGGCTGTGCCTGTGGCCATGGGGCTGGGTGATCGGCGCTACGTGGCCCCCTGGAGGGCGGCCGCCCAGAGGTGGCTCCAGGTGCTGCGGGGAAGACCCCAGGGCAGTCCTGGACCCAGCCCCGCCTACCACACCAGCAACCAAAGCAGCCTGGACCTCGACTTGAACTAGAGGAAGGGCCTCTGCTCGTTCCTACTAGAAGCATCCGTCCATCTTGGCCACCAAGCCCATCTCCACTTATCCCCACACCTCTGGATCAGAGACCCTGCCCCTATATGACCCCACCCTGACTGAATAAAGCTCCCCTGGCTCCCAGCTTATGGTTGTCTCATTCCATATCTTAGCAAGGGAGGGACAAGTGAGCAGCTGCAGAAAGAACCTAGAGGATCCAGGGAGATTCCAGTTCCAGACAGGCAGGCAGCTGTAGGTGAGGATGCTGCTGCCTGAGGGGGTGAGCTGAGGCACCTTGAGATCCAGCAGATGTGGCAGGGAGCCTCACCCCGACACGCCCCTCACTGGTTCCTCCTCATGTCCGGCCACCACAAAATCCACACAGACACGTCTCTGGGAAGTATATTTTATTTACATTTTTAAAATCTGTTAACTAATATCTCTTCCTCCTTTCCGCCCCCAGAGACTTGGGAAGGGAAAGGACGGGAACTTCAAAGACCTACTCCCCACATACAAATACACACCCCCATGGCTCACACCAGCAAAGGAAGTGAAAGAGAAAGAGGTCTGAACCTCCCTCTGAAGGGCCTGCCAGGTCTGGGCGAGGACTACGAGGGAGAGGGCAGGGAGGAGGGGCCCGAGGGGTGGGTCTCTTAAGAGAAGAAAGGGACAGAGAGGGGGCAAGTCAGTTTGAAGTGGTTGGAAAGTGAGTCCGAGGCCCGTCCCCTCCTCTTCCCTCCTACCCTACCGCCTCTGCTGATGGGGGTCTCTCTGTGACCCCTCCACACCAGACACAAAGCAGAGGCTGCAGCCGTTAGCGGTCAGGCCTCTGGACACAAAATACTTTTGCTTTGTGGTCTCCTGACGTGGTCACCACCAGGGAGGCATCTCTGTGGACAGACGACACAGCTGGGAGGGACTGGAAAACCTCAGGCCCACCCCAGGCCCACCACCCAGGGGCCCTCTGGGGGCCTCCTCCAGGTTATCCTCAACTCCAGACCCCTAGTGCCTGGCGCTGGGCTGACCCACACCCAGTGAACACGCCTGAAGCCAGCAACCTGCAAGGGGATCAGAGGAGAGCCGCCCGCATGGGGGAAGGGGTCCCAGCCCCTGCACCCGGGGGACGCGATGTGAGGGCGCACCGTCAACGGAAGACGACTCCTGCAGGCCTGCCAGCTCTCCTGCCTCACAGGCAGGCCCAGGCCTTGGAGCCCAGTTGCCCTTAGGCATCGCCGCCTACACCCTAAGGACCCTGGGACCCCCCGATGTGCTATTCCCACCTTCCAAATACACAGAGACCCCAGCCCTTGCCCAGTTCACTTACTTGCTGAGAGCAAAGTCCAGGATCTCGGCCGTGTGGCCCCGGTAGTCAGTAAGCAGGCGGCCGGTCCGAGCGTCCCAGAGGCGCACGATGCCGTCCAGGCTGCAAGTGTAAACCACCGCGGTGCCCGCCTCCCAGAGCAGCTGCACGATGCCCGACTGCAGCAGGGTACGGCAGAGCGGCATGCGGTCAGGGGCGGGAGAAGTGACAGGCATCTGCCCCAACTCTCAGGAAGGAGGGAGGGACTATGGGCCATAGGGAAGGACCAGACAGGAGCCAGGTCTGGGGCAGACGCTCCCAGAGACCTGGGATTCCCATGGCCATGGCCATGGCTCCAAGCTGCCTGTACCTGGTGCTGACACTGGTGCCTGAGGGTCTGCGTAGACAGGTCATAGATGGCCAAGGTCCCATCCAGGTAGCCAACAGCTGCCAGAGGCATCCTGGGCAGAGGAGAGTATCACGACAGCTCGTGGAGGGACCTGGACTCGGGGCCCTTTGGTCCTCCCTGGTCCCCCAGCCCAGGCCCCCTGCTCTTGTCTCAGGCTGAGGCCCCGCTCACACTCACACACTGCAAAAGCCCAAGGACTCCACGGAGTTGGACTCGCTCTCCTCCCCTTCTCCCAGATTGGGCTGGGAGGCCACGGTCTCGGGTCTGAAAACGCCCACCACCTATGAGCCAGGGGAGAGAATCAGAGAAGAGCCTGGAAACATGGTCCTCTATTAAGAGAAGAAAGGCAGTGGGGCAAGGAGGCTGGGTGAAGAATAAGAGAGGAAGGGGAGGAGATGCGGAAAGCGGAGGGCCCCAGAGCCAGACTCCAGGTCCCACTCACCTTGCCGGTCGTGGCACTGACCAGCTTGGCATGGCAGTCCACAGAGCCAGTTAGGATCAGGCTGCCGTCCTGGTTGGTGGCAACACAGGTCAGAGGGCCTTGGTGACCCTCGGTCCCTAGGATGAAGTAGAGGAACAAGTCGGATTTCATCCTGTCCCAGGTCTCAGCCCCTGCCCCACAAAGGCCTAGGTTAACACTTTTCCCACCTCAGATACCTTTTAGTACATGGATAGAGTTTCCCTGCTTCAGGTCCCAAACCCGGATGGTGCCATCTTCATAGCCGACCACAGCTCGCTTCCCTAAAGGGCCAGAGATGGAGATGAAGAGAGAAGAACAGATAGCACGCTCAGACGTATCTGCAGGGGAGGGAGGGGATGGGGGCAAGGAAGTGAGGGAACACACAGTGCCCCAGGGAAGACCCAGCTCCGGGTGGAAAGGGGGAGCTGTCTGCTCTGGGGCCTGGGAGGCCAGCGCTCCCGAGAGCAGGCCTCAGAGTTTGCTGGCGGTGGCCCAGGAGGGAGCCAGGGAGACGCGTAACCCTGGTCCCCACCTCTCTGCACTCAGGAAAGCTGCTCTCACCATCAGGGAGGACTCGGCCACAGGTGGCTGGGCAGTTGGGGCCCTGGAAGGTCTTGCAGTCACCATTCGGGACCTTCCACATCCAAGTGTTGCCGTCAGCCGTGCCCGCCAGTAGGACAGGTGCCCGAGAGTGCCACTCCATCCACTGGGCAGAGACAAAGGCTCAACAGGGAGGCCCCTCACCCCATCTCACCTAGGAGTCTGCCCCATGAGCTCTGCCAAGCTCTCCCCGCTTCTGAGTCAGCAGGGACATCCCAGGGAATGGGCCTAGACATTCTTGCTGTACTCTGGGAGTGTACTGGCTCAGAGCTGGCTTGGTCTGCTCAAGGTGGCACGGACCCCCAGGGTCTCACCCCTCCCCCGGCCCTCAGAGTTGACTCCCACTCTGATGATCTCACCTCCAGATCTCCTGCTTCAAAAGACCAGACCTCCTCCTTGGTGTCCACCTGCCACACTTTTAAGAGGCCACTCATGTCCCCTGTGGCCACTAGGGTAGAGTCGTGGCTGAAACCAGCACAAGTCACAGAGTCTTTATGGCCTGCAAAGAAGAGTGAGCAGAAAGAGAAGAGAACATCAGGGTACCTGGTGCTGGGGACACAGGACCCAGGTATCTGGTCCCCAGAAAGGACCAGCTGGGGAAAAAAAGGATGGGTCCCAGCAGAACAGGTAACCAAACTCAGAGCTGCTCCAGGAGCCAACATCCCCATGTCTCCCCAGGGTAGACACTGCTGGCCCCCCACTCAACCATGTATAGCCCAGGCCTGTGTCTTCCCCATTCTGTCCGCTCCACATCTCTGCCTGAAATACTCACAGCCTCCTTCCTGCCCCAATTCTCCTTCACTAGTGTCACCTCCTCCCAGGCCTTTCCCTGACTCCCTCAGCCAATCAGTGTCTCCCTCCCCTATGCCCACAACAGACCATGATATTCTTTGGGGCCCTCAGGCCGAGTATAGAGCTGGCAAAACGGGAGTCAATAAATGGCTATTGGATGCACAACCGCTGCAGGCCAGCCCCCTAAGACCTCCAAAGGGGCAGGACCTCACCCAGGCCCGCTCACCTGCACACTCAAAGAGCAGTTCCCCATCGCTGAGCCTCCACACAAAGGCTTTGTCATCTTCGCCCCCTGTCACTGCCAAGGTGTTGGTCTTGGGGTCCAGGCTCACACAAAACACAGATGCTGTCCCAAGAGATACTCCATGAGCAAGGAGACTGGGCTCCCACCTAGGGTTCTGTCCTTCGGGACCTTTGGGAAGCCCACCCCCTTCCACCCAAAGTAACACGTCTTTCCTCCTGGAAAAGAAGGGTGCATCCAAGTTCTTCTAAGTTTCAAGCATCAGGTTGTTGGAGAAATCCCTCCCCAAGCTTGCCGAACTCTAAGTCCTTCTCCAGGACAGATCCCCCTTCGGTGCTGTTCCCTTCACCACCCCACACTGATGCCATGGACAAGAGAAAGGTACATGTGCAGCGCTTACAATTCTCAGCATGGGATGCCACCAGTCTGGGGTCTGAGTGAGGAAAGCGTCATGTTACTGGTTCCTTATTAAGAGCTAATATTTAAGAGGATTATCTAAAACATGCTCCAAAAGGTACTATTACCTGTAATTCACAATAAAGGAACTTTTACCAACGACAACTTTTTAAAAGGAAACTAAAACCCAGAGACATTCATAAAGATCATAAACAGATGAGTAGCTGGGATAGGATTTGAACCCAAGTGTCTCGACTGACTCCAGACGCCAAGCTCTCCTCCATTCCATCATACTGCCCCCCTACCTGTGAGCTCCTCCAGGGCAAGGCCAGCATTTTCCCACCGCTGTGTCCCTCATAATGCTCCCGACACAGCGGATGGCTGATGCTCAAATGCCCACCTGGACTGAGTTTACGATGGATCTGCTCAGAGACCTACCCGAGTGCAATGCAAAGGTGACCTCGCTATCGTCTGGGCCCTCCATGCTGCCGACCACCCCTTCCTGGGGTTCCAGAACCCAGCCCTCCTCATTGCCCTCTTCTTCTTCCTCTTCCTCAAAGTCCACATCTTCCATCTCCTGGGCCAGATCGTCTGCTTTGGGGAGAGGGTTAAAAGATGGGGTTCGGCAGGCGGTAAGAGGGATGGGAAGTGCGGGGAGGCTGGGGTGGTCGTGTGGCAAGAGGGCAAGGTGAGCTCAGACAGAAGGGGTGAAGCGGCAAGGGGAGGGGGCGTGTGGGACGGAGGACAGGAGAGCTCTGAGGACCTGGGGTTGGCCAGGGACCGTGTGGGAAGGGAGGAGCGAGGGAATGATGGGAAGGGGGTGTGTGAGGGGAAGGGCCAGAGGAGGCGTCAGGGGAACCCCCACCCCGGCCAGGCCTGAGAACTAAGTATGGGGTCGGGGGAT
>NW_021145646.1:25068-54782 GCF_002837175.3 Physeter macrocephalus
ACCGGTGGGGTGGCGGGTGGTGGGGTGGGGGTGGGGTGGGGAGGGGGAGAAGCAGGGGTCAAAGGCCAGGGGTGAGCGCCTCCTGTCCCGTGGCCTGAGGATCGGCAGCTCTCACCCGGGTCCGGCGGACCGGGATCCAGTTCTACCACCTCGATAATCTCTTCATCACCATGGAAGCTCAGGGTCTCCAGTGGAGGGGTGTCAGCGGTGGCCCCGCTTTCCGATTCGGACTCCATGCGGCGCAAGCGGCGAACCCACTTCTCTGGGCCCAAACGCCTCCCAGAGTCAGCTCTGCACGACGACGCGGAACTCGAGCCCCTCCTCCCGGGAGGAAGTAGGCGTAGGCGACTCCCCGGCAGGGAGAGCGACGGCCTCTCGACCAATAGCGAAGGGGGTGGGCTGGCGTAACCACCAGTCACAGGGCAGAGTTGGGAGACGGGGTCGGAGCGTGGACAGGAGAACACAACTCCGCCCGACCTGACTCCGCCCCCAACAGGAGGGCAACAAGCGAGCGTGCGCGCCTCCGGGGGATCTCCTGGGAATAGTAGTTCTCCCGGGTCTGCTCCGCGGGCTTCTGGGAGGTGTAGTTTCTGGTCTGTAGGCTGGACGGGAAGAGCGGGGGAGGCCCCTTACGCAAACTACAATTCCCGGCGGGGAGCGCGGTGAAGTGGGGTGGGATCTGAACATGGCGGCGGTGGTAGCTGCTACGGCGCTGAAGGGCCGGGGGGCGAGAAATGCCCGCGTCCTCCGGGGTAAGGAGAGGGGCCCCGGGGAGGGCCGGAATGCAGGGGGCACCTTTTTTCTCACATCCCGCTCGGCGATAGCAGGAGGTCAGGGCTGTCGATTGCTGCCCACACCCCTCTGCAGGATCTTAAAGAGTCTGGGAGCTAAAAGATGCTCTCTAGAGGTCACCCAGTCCATCCTTCAGCCTTCCCGTTACACGACACCTCTGGGGTCTTGCAGCGAAAGGGAGCCCCAAGGAAGCCTTTTAGACTCCCGTGCTCCAGGTGTTTCACACTCACCGCAGTGCAGAGGAAAGAGCCCTGGGCTTCTGGAGGCTTGGGTTCTAGCCCCGGATAATTAGCAGTTTGACCTTGGGCGAAGCAGTTCGTCTCTTGGGACTTCAGTTTCCTCTTCTATAAAATGAGGGGATGGAGTAGACTACCTTTAAGCTCCCTTCCAGTGCTAACATTCTGCAGTTTGAAAACCATTTCTCGGATTTCCTTCATACGTCTCTATGTGAGCCCCACTGCAGTCCTTCACATCCTGTCGTCTGATGAGATGAAGAACAGCAAAGCTCGCTCTCCTGGCACCAGGGTGATGAGCCCGCAGTGACGTGCAAGTGGCTTTCAAAGGTGCCACCTCGATGACGATTTTCCCATTTCCCTCTGGACTTTCCCTGATACTTGTTACTCCAAACTGCAGTCACTCCCTTTCCTCAGATCTCAGCCATTCCTTCCCCGGGCTTTCTTCTCACCTTCTCTTACCTACCTTCCTTGCCTCCATCCACAGGGATTCTCTCAGGAGCCACAGCTAACAAGGCTTCCCAGAACAGGACCCGGGCACTGCAAAGCCACAGCTCCCCAGAGTGCAAGGAGGAGCCTGAGCCCCTATCCCCTGAACTGGAATACATTCCCAGAAAGAGGGGCAAGAACCCAATGAAAGCTGTGGGACTAGCCTGGTGAGTTTTAACTAACCCTTTGCCCACCAGTGGGGAGTGGCACCAGGGCAGGGTGGGACCCAGAAACTTCTCCAAGTTTTAGGTGGTGAGCTGAATCCAAGGTTGCGGAGACGGGATTGCTGGGTGTGAGGACTGGAATCTCAGAGGACTGGGGCAGGGGAGGGAGTTGGGAAAGTATGTGAAATTGGAGAGATAGTGGGTTTTCTGTGGAGTGAGCTGAGCTAATCTGATTCATATTTGGGTCCCTGGCCTCATCCTCTCTTTTGGGAGCTTGGGGCAAGACCCAATTGAGATTTTAATTGAGATTTAATTGATGTCACGCGAGATTATATTAGTTGTATAGTAGTAGCACCTACAAGGTGTTCAGTGCGTTGTTATTTGAAGCTAACTCTGATCTTAATACGTATTATTGATCAATATTAAAAGAAAAGGAGGGGAAAAATTAACATTTTTTCCAGCACCTAAGGTATGCCCGTACTTTACCGTGTAATGTTTTAGTCTTTCTGAGATAAATAGGACATCCCCATTTTACAGAGGAGGGAACTGAGGCTCAGAGCTGGATTCTCACCAGGTCTTGTGACTCCATGACATTTCCCCACCCTGAAGTGCCTCCCACGTAGCAGTTACTCAGATTAAGAAGGGGAGTCTGGGAGGGGGTATGGGGTGGTTTAGGCAGAGGGAATCTTTGCCAAGATTTGGAGAGGGAAAGAGGATGGGCTGTCTGGAAAATCTTGCACAGTTGCTACAGCAGGAGATGGCAGGGCTCATGCTGAGGAGTGTCAGGCTAAAGGGGAAAGGAATGACGAGGTGAGCAGAGACCCAACCACACTGGCCCTTTTGTGCCGTGCCTAGGAGTTTGAACTTGGCCAGGAAGTGATAGAGAGCTATTACAGGGTTTTGAGCAGGGCAGCGACAGGATCTGATTTGAGTGGGACCCTCCAGCAGCCAGCACAGAGGCTGAATAGATGCGAGTGGTATTGCAGTGTTCATGCAATTGGTGAGGCTGGAATGAGATTCTCCCCAGCTCCTCTGGCTCAGGCTTGGCCCCTCCCCAAACCCCGTGCACATCTCCCCACCCCTAGGGCCATCGGCTTCCCCTGTGGTATCCTCCTCTTCATCCTCACCAAGCGGGAAGTGGACAAGGACCGTTTGAAGCAGATGAAGGCTCGGCAGAACATGCGGGCATCCAACACGGGCGAGTATGAGAGCCAGAGGTTCAGGGCCTCCTCCCATCATGCCCCGACTCCTGAAGCTGGGTCCGGGGTGCAGTGGTGAGGAACACTGCAACCCTCCCTTAGACTGTATTGATTGTGGCCTCCAGACTGTCAAGTCCTTTCTGGTCTTTGCCTCTGAGGCCCACCAGAGGGCGCCTGAAGCCCAGGCTGCTGCCAGCCCCATCCCTCCCGAGAAACCAGCCAAAGGCAAATAAAGTTACTGAGCGTTTGAGTGGAAAGGAACCAGGATGGGGTTTGTGAATCCCTTGGGAAGGGAGGGGCAGAGTGTGGGGTTGGTTACTCATGTGTGCTCCCTCTCACAGAAGCCTCAGTGTTCCAGGCTGAATGGTTGGGGAAACCACAGAGACTTAAGTACAAGCCTAGGCTCAGGCCCTGGGGACCAAGCCCTCAGAGCTGCTGGCCAGGAGGGTGGGGTTCCACTCAGCCTAAACAAATAATAAAGAGAATCAAAGAAGGCGTTCAGGGTGTGGAGTTTAAAAAAGCACTTAATCCTCTTGGCTGAGTCCAAATGACTCAACCTCTCTGGGCCTCAGTTTCCTTGTTCGTTAAGAGGGATTGAACTAGTTATTTCTAAGGCAGGAGTTCTAAACCTGAACATTGTGGTCCATCCCCACCCCCACGCCCCATATGTGAAATCGTGTGTACACAATACAGTTTTGAGGGGAAGAGAATTCATAGCTCTCGTGCACTTTTGTAAAGGGTCCGTGATGCAGAAAAGGTCATGTGCAATGGCTCTGAGCGGCCCCTGCCAGACCTGGGGTTGAGGGTTGAGCCATCCATCACCAGGAAGCGCTGGGACAAAGTATACTTGGTTATCGTAGAAAAGGTAGACGATACCAAGCCAGCATGCAAAGCTAGGATGTGGATGCATCGGGCAGAGCCAGACAAATTCTCCCAGAGCTGACAACACCTTAAAAGTGAAGAAAACCAGAGCCAAACAGGGTTTTACCTTCTAAACATTAAACTTTATTACATTTCTCGTTATGTCCTTTTGTGGGATATATTTAGGACCAAATACTTAATAGAGAAGCCCTAATTATACCCTGGGCTGATTGAGTCTCCACCCCAGCCCATAGAATGACCCTTGTCCCCCTTCCCCATTCCAGCTTGAGGCAGTTGGTGTCATGAAGAAAGCGGTAGTTGGCTGGAGAGACGGGGCCCAAGTCTTAAATCCCCCAAGCATGAGTTTACAAACTAAAAGGGGCGTCTCCTTCTTCTTGGGGCCCTCCCCGAGTTAGCAGAAGCAAAGAACCATGGGTACCACAATAAGCTTCCGTATCTCTCAGGGTGAGGGACCCCAAGGCATTTCCCCTGCCCACACCCCAGTCTCTCTTCACCCTGGTTACTTCCTGGCCACACGGCAGGAAGTGGTGATCCTACACACCACCCCATCTCCTGACCTTTGTCCCTCACATTCTGCTCTGAGCAGCCTGAGCACAGGAAGCAAGAGGTCCCTCTGACTAGAGATCTCAGAAGCACCAGGGAGGCCCCAGGCAGCTTTGGAGAATGGGGACCAGGTGGCCGCAGAGGGGCCTGCACTACCACCACAAGCCATGAGGAAGCCCCGGACAGATACTGCTCTGTATTGGCCTCTGCGCTTGACTTTGCTCGCTCTCCTCTTCCTCCCCACCCTTAACCCAGAAGATCAGTATATATGCGCTATCGAAAGAAGAGGTTGAAGCAGGGGAGACCCACGGGCACAAACCCCCTCTACCTTCCTGAGTCGGAAGGCGCCAAGGGTTACCGAAGAAGTACAGGATAATGCCTATGAGTCCAGGAGGCGGCGGGCAAAGCTCTCTGGCTTTGTTGGGGGCTGAGAGAGGAAACTGCTCCAGCTATCAAGTCCAGAAGCCCGTGGCAGAAGTGGGAGAGGAAACCCCATCACCAGAAAGTCCCTCCTAGCTCTCATATTCCATTTTAGCTATCAAATAGGCTCTTTTCATCCCTCCCCACTCCAACCCCAACTGTTAAGGATTTGGTGCCCCATAGTGGGCGGAGGGAGAATGCACATCTTTGGCCCAGTTCCTGCCAAGTCCACTAAGGGCAAGAGTTAGTCCCTAGTTCCTCCAACCCCACCAAGTACCTACACATCCACAGCCAGAGAGGCTACCCATCCCCGGACAGAAAGGAAAATGGGCATATTACTTGAGGGGAAGGAAAGGGGTCTAGGCCCAGACCCAGGTCACAGGGCCCAGCCCTCTAGGGAAGGGAAAGTCCAAGGTAGGGCGGAACGGGAGGTGCTCCCTAATTTCGATCCCCCAGGAGCTGCAGCACAAAGGTAAAGATGTAGACAATGTCTGTGTAGATCTGCAGGGCGCCGGTGATGTAGTCCTCCGGGCTGATGGTGTACCTCCGGTTCCCCAGGACCAGCTGTGTGTCGTAAGCCAGGAACTGCAGGACAGGAAGCCACACATGAGGACCCAGGGGCTCAGTGGTCAGCGGATCTGTCCTGGGAGCCTCTGGGCCATTAGATGTGCTTAGGGAACACGTTAATGAACAGCAGAACACATGGTCTCTGCCATTAAGCAGTTCACAGTCCAGAAAGGGAGACAGACACACCGTCTCCATAATACGGCCCACTGACTGTTCTCATAGCAGGCGGTGTGAACAAGAGATGACGGGAATGCCCAGAAAATCAGTGGAACCTCTGGACAGTAGGGAAAGGGAAGGGCAGCTGTGGCCCCACTCCCTGCCTCCCAAGCGGCCTACATTCACCATCCTCCCAGTTCCTCCCCTCTGTCCCCTCAGCTCCCCTTCCTAGAGGGGGCGGGGCCTTACTCACCAAAGTGAAGCAAATGGCCCCCAAAGCAGCATAGACCATGTGCAGCCAGTAAACCTGGGGAGAAGGGAAGGGACAGGGATGGCATTAGAAATCTTAGCATAGCTTGGACTGAGGCAGGCCCTCAGGACCATCTTCCCCCCTGGATGTCTGGCCAAGTGCGAAGATCCAGGAAGCCAGCTACGTGAAAGGACCACTTCTACCTTCCAGATCCTGGGAGAAATTAAGAATAGTAACATATATGGTAGAGAAAACAAAGGTCATCGTCCAATGGCCATATAAAACCAATCACAGCATCCTTTAGCCTAACCAGTCTCCAAAGTTAGTCAAGGTACAGAGGTGTCCACTATGCTTCTGGAAGAAAGAAAGTGGCTGAGTTCTAGCTCTGGGAGGGGCAGACCCAGGCATGCACTGCTTGAAGAGCCCCATCGCCTTTACCCTAGTCATGGTCAGCCTTCAATAGACCGTGTTCCTGCAGCCCAGCCTGGGAGGGACAGACTAAAGGAGAGGGCTGGGAGGGAAGCCCCCCAGACACCCTGATAAACAGCAGAGTCAGGGAGCACCCCCAGGGCAGCCCTGCTCAACAGCCCTCCAGGGGCCTGTCCACAGAAGGGCAGGGCCAGCCATGGTCAAGTGGGCAGGCGGCCCTCCCATTCATGTGCTTCCTCTTCCAGCACTGTTCTCCCCTCCCGGCCATGAAGCTCCCCTCAGCCTAGGGGCCTCACACGCTGTCCCTCCCACTGACTGGAATAAAAGAAGAGTTAGATACAGTGGATCCCTAAGGTCCCTTCCACCCAAGCCCATCTTCTTGGTCCTCTGGGTTCCTCTGGCAACCTGCCTCCGAGAACCTGGTCTCAGCTGTCAGACAGATCTAACCACTGCTGCCCACAGGAATCCCATGATGCTATCCAGGGCCTCAGGTGCTATGGCTCTCAGGACCTGCCATTTCCAAAGATACCCCAATCCAGAGGATGGCGCTTCAGCGTGGGTGCCTTTGCTAGCCAGTCGAGAGGTTCTAGAAGCCAGAGGCCTGTGGGGCCTGCTACACCACGATATACAGGAAGTCTGCCCTGGGCACTGGGTTCAGTGACTCCGGCTCTCCCGGGACACTCACATATTGGAAGGACAGGACGATGGCAGTGACAATGCCAGTCACCATCATCACAATGCCCAGGACACAGAAGAGGCCTGTGCACGAGGTGAAGTCCACCTGCCAGGAAGAGAGGGGGAGGCACGTGTCAGACGAACCACCTGGCCCAGCCAGCCAGGCCCTCCCTCTTCCTCCAGGGAGTCCCAGTGCTGCCTCCTGGGGGCCCTGGGAGTGACCGTGACATTCTAAGGACAGACACAGGAAGCAGTTTTGCGGATGTAGTTGTGAAGGGAAGGGGATTAAGGTCTCTGAGGGAAATGCCTGGCATAGGGGTGTGGGCCCTTCCAGGCCTGCTCAAGTGCCAAGCCCAGAAGGCCAGGTCTGTATAAAACAGGGGGATGGGGTGGCCAGGGAAGGGCCCTCCGGCGCCCTCACCTTGGTCTGGAAGCAGAAGATGGTGACTGAAATGGACACCACAGCAGTGATGGTCATTGCAATGATGACGGCTTTGGTGTCATACACGCTGCAGGGAAGGAGTTGAGAGAGGCCAGAGGCATACGCCACACACGAATGACTCCAAAGCTACTACTTCTGGAAACATCGTGCCCAGAATCCACCCATACAGGTGGCTGTCAGCCCAGAGATGCCCCACGCTCCCCTATAAAACACACCACCGTGTAGTAACTGTCCTTGAACGTACCTGGCAATGGTGCCGGTCATGTAGCCCATGGCAAGAGTCTGAGGGAAGGACAGAGACCAGAGTGAGACACTTAAGAAGAGAGCCGGGGCTTCCCTGGTGGCGCAGCGGTTGGGAGTCCGCCTGCCGATGCAGGGGACACGGGTTCGCGCCCCGGTCTGGGAAGATCCCACATGCCGCGGAGCGGCTGGGCCCGTGAGCCGTGGCCGCTGAGCCTGCGCGTCCGGAGCGTGAGAGGCCCGCGTACCGCAAAAAAAAAAAAAAATAAAAATAAAAAAGAAGAGAGCCGGAGCCCTGGAGGCACGGCCAGGAGGGTTTGCCAGAGCTGGCGATACGTGTGACTGAGTCGGAAAGCCCGGGGAGACCAAGGGCAGGGGTCAGGGTAAGGTCGGGGAGAGGCTAGGGACATCTTCCACCACGGCATGCCATCCCTTCCCTGGGACCAGCCCTCCCTCACCATCTCCACACCCTGGACGTTTCTAGACTCACAAAGAGGGTCAGCAGGATAATGTTCCATGGGAAACGGCGTCTGAAGGGAAAGAAACCATAGTTAAGTGGTGTGGGGCCGGCCAGGTCTCAGAGGCTCCGTTAGCAGAAGGAAATTCTTGGCTTATGTGTCTGGAGAATTAGGCCTGGACTTGGGGGAGGCGAGGCTGGCACGGCCCTTGATACCTGCTCAGGTGTCTATGCAGGGACAAGAGGGACAATAGGACAGACCTGGGCTGTGGAGCCACAAAGACCTGGATTCGTTTGCAGCTTTCTGACTACCTGTGTGACTGTGAGAAAGTTCCTCGGCCTCTCTGAGCCTTGGGTTCTTCCTATTTGTTAAAGAGTTTAAGTGCTACACATCTCGCAGGGTAGCTGTAAGAATAACAGCTAGATAGCTAAATAGATCCCGCACACGTGAGGCACTCTGCACACAGCCGAACGATAGCCGCCACCATCATCATCATCACTGCCGGTACGTCTCCACTTAGCTGCTCTAAGAAATCCCCTTTCTGTGCAAAACAGCCCCACACCCCCATCCCTTCCCACTGTTTAAGTCTCTGGGACTCACCTGGGTCCCTGGCAGCAGGCAAGGGTCAGGTACGTGACCAGGAACACAGCACTGGGGAGAAGAGACAGGGAAGTAGCCTCTAGACCCACTCTGCCTCTTGGTCCCCTCCCGGCCCAGCCTGGCAGCACTCACCACACCGGCAGGCTGGAGGTCCAGAGAGCTATCTAGAAGTCTGAGGGGAAGCTACCCAGCAGGACAAGATCACCCCAGCCAGGGGCACTGAGGACATCTGTAACAGGGGGTTTGGCCAGGGAGAAGGCTGCAGGAGCCACCGCAGAGAGGCTGCCAGAACACGGGGACTGTTCTGCAGGATGCACGTTGCCACCAGTCCCCTACCCCTGGCTCTCAGGAGTTCCGTGACACTTACACTTGGTGGCACACACCCACACTTCCCAGCACAGCTGGGAGGGCCCCTCTCCAAAAGGATCTGATCCCTGACCCGAAAAGCTGGTCAACTGTCACCCCTCCTCTCCTTGCCCCCGTGCAGAGAGGAGCACAGACTCACTAGGATGCGTAGTAGACGGCCAGGTTTGCCTTCACGAACTCGCTGACTGGCTTCCTGTGGAGCAGGGGGGACAAGAGAGGAGTCACACCACGGCTTGTCTGCCTCCCTGCCGAGGCCCTGCCCCCTCTTCTCTAATCGCCCACATCCCAGCTCCTCTTCCAGTCCCTCTGAGTTGAGGGCCCACCCCAAGCCACACTCCCAGCAGGTGACCCAGAGCCCAGGACCCCAGAGCTACTTCCCAGCGGTGCGGAGAGGCCTAGAGACTCACACAAAGGTGAAGACAGCGATGATGGCCACCGTGATGAGCAGCTGGATGGAGATGATGGTGTAAACCTGGAACACAGGCAGTGGTGGGGAGCACGGTCACCACCCTGCACTCCCGGCCTCTCCCAAGGAAGCAGCCGGCCCGAGACCAAGGAGCCCCAAAGACCTTACCACCCTAGCCCTGGCCCCTCTTTCAGAGCTAGGGAGGAGGCTCCTGCCTCATCATGAAGGATCTACTCTTAACGCCCCTTCCACTTGGGAGCCTGCCCCAGCTGCAGCTTGGCAGAGAGGCCGCCCCCAGTAAGGGCTCAGATACTGTACACGCCCCCCACAGGGCTGACCCCCACCCCCCGCTGCTCCCTGTCCTCTCCCCCTCCCTGCCCAGCACCTGGCCTCCACTGGCACTCACTGCCCTGCCTCTGCCCCCTGCCTCACCGCACTCCCAGATACAGCATCCGCGCCTGCAGCGGTTCAGCCTGACATTGGTCAGGTATCTGTCCACCCTGAGCAGGTGCCGGGCAGACGTGAGACGGGAGGCAGGGGCTGCGAGCAAGTGCAGTCAGTTCTGGCTTCAAGTTGCTCCCATCTAACAGGAGAAGGAAGCTTGCAGGGGGCAGAACACTTCAGCAGAGGCTGCCCAGATTTTCCCAGATCGAATCTGCCCCCCAAAACAAGGTCAAGGAACAGAGGAACAAAAGGTGGGTGAACACAGGTTAGAGGAACTGGGGTCCCCTTTGAGGAGAGTGCAGGGCTAGAGAGGACCCGGAAGGCAGCAGCACATGTGCATGGAAACAAGTGTTCCCCCCCCGCTCCGTTCCCCCAGCCCCAGGGGCCCAGTTTCACCCGCCTCCCAACCCACATCTCACCTTTCGGATGAAGGCGTGTCGGACTTTCCTGTCACTCCACTCTCCAGATCCGAAGTTGTCACTCACAGCTCTCTCCTCCCCATCATAGCCCTGGCCTGGGCCTGGGGACAGATCACATATGACCAACTGGGGACCTGGGACGTGTGGCCTCAATCCCCAAGGCTCCATGGCACTATCTCACAGTCTTAGGTACCTCCAGCCAAAAGACATGTCTGACAACTCAGGAACTCCCCAGCCAGGTCCTCTAGATACCTTCCATGTGACCAGAGCTTGTACCACAGGGAGCAGCGTACCCCTGGCCAAAGGGGGGCTTAGGTGTGATCACTCCGTCAGCATGCATTTACTGAGGTGACCTGTGGTCACTGCCACCACGGGGACACGATCTCATGAGGAATCCAGGCAAGCGCGGGGGAGAGGGGCTGGCGGAGTCAGAGCAGGGACTCAGGGGTGGAAGGAGGAAACGGAAGATAGAAACAGCGCATGTGTGTGGAGGATGGAGAACCGAGCGTGCAGACTGATCTACATCAGGCAAACATTAGGACTCGGGGAAAACAGAAATATCAGGGGTATGCGTGCACAGGACGAGGCATGACCAGAAACGTGACTGATGTACCAATATTCACACCAGAACACGTACGGCCAGATGACAGTTGGCTGCGCTCCAGGATTCCAGAGATGCTGCAGGGGCTCAACACATTGTTTGAATGCCTCCTTGGGAGCTGCTTTCAAAATCCGCATGTGAGCCGCACAGGAAAATCTCACCACATTCTAATCTCATCTCATTTCTGACCAAATTTACCAGCCATGATGTTTATCAAACATCCAAACAACTTCTGGATGTTTGCAAAAATCAGATGTTACCTTAAGAGATGAGGATTTGTCAGCACCGAGAATATTTTTAAAAAAAAAAAAAGGGCTTCGGGTTCCAAAGGCATTTCCTAAGGAAGTGAGGAGTGTAGGTGGGGTGGCAGCTGCCTCGCTGGGCAACGGAAACGGCCTCCACAGGTCATGGCTCTGAAGGAATTAATTACTTCGCCAGCCACTTTCTCATCTGATGTGTAAGTTCTGGTGTGTGTCTTATGGACCCAGCCTCCTTTCTGAATAAAGGGGCTGGTAGGTGGTCCGGGGGGCTAGGAGCTGAAGGAAAAAGCAGGGAGGTAACAAAGATGGGGAAACGGAAGGAGAGAGCTAAAGAGAAGATGAAAAAAGGGATAAAGGAAGTTGAGAAGGAAGGAAAGGAAGTAGCCTCACATGCTCTGAGTACTGCCTCCTCCCACCCACCCCCGCTGCCCTTCAGGGACTCACCATAGTTCATGGGCGTTGGGTGGATGGGGGGCATAGGCTGTGGGTAGCCAGCAGGGTGACCGTAGCCGGGCTGTGGGTAGGCAGGGTACCCGCCAGGCAGGACAGATGGCTGCCCGTAGGCCCCCGGGGGCAGAGAGTCAGGGTACAGGGGGTTGCGGTCCTCATACGGAGGGGGGGCACTGGGGTGGGACATGGTTGCTCACAGGCTGAGGGGAGACCCCAGCTGCTGGGACCTGAAAGAAAGACGAGAGAAGCAGTCATGAGTGCCCAGGCCCCGCTCACTCAGCCCCAATCCAGCCTGCCTCTGTGG
Organism: Physeter macrocephalus; assembly: GCF_002837175.3. Lineage (NCBI taxonomy): Eukaryota > Metazoa > Chordata > Mammalia > Artiodactyla > Physeteridae > Physeter > Physeter macrocephalus. The sequence goes on from NW_021145646.1 coordinate 36,858, forward strand.
AGAGGAAAGCCTCAAACTTTCTCTCTCCATCACAGCGCGTCATTCCCTGCCCACAGGCCACCGTCCCCGTCCCCATCCCCCCAGTACCACCCACCCCACCAGCTCAGCCCCTGCCCCTCTGCCTTCACGCCAGCCCTTTCTGTGTAGCCTCCTGCCATAGGAAAGCAGGAGACGGGGATTTAGTGCGGGAGCCCGAAGCAGTCACTGGGCATCAGTGGTATGAGAGCAGCGGGCCTGGGAACCACGCCGCCCCCACCCCTGTGCTCACTTCAGAAGGCCTTCCAGTGACCAGGGAAGAAGCCCGATGGCCCCAGCAAAGCCACGGGTGAGTCACAGGGCCAGCTGGGGCCCACTGAAGGGGTCAGCCCAGCACCCACAGCAGCTGGCAGGAGCTCCCGGCCTGAAAGGCAGCGCTGGGGAGGGGCCAAGGCCCAAAGTGGAAGACAACAAGCTAGCCCCAGGGCTGGAGCTGCCAGGCCTGGAGGAGGAGGGCCAACGGTGGCAGGCTGAGTCAGGGGCCACCCGAGAGGCCTGAGCAAGTGGGTGCGCGGGGATGGCCGCTGGGGGTTGGGAGGCTGCACAGAAAAGCAGGCCAGAGACACGACTTTCTGGTTCCTTCAAATAACAGCCAAGGAGCGTCAGGCATGCGACAGCCTGTGGCTGCCACCACTCTCTTCGTGGCCTTGCCAGGGAGTGCAGTGCCAGGGAGTGCAGGGCCCCGAAGCCCCCTGGGAGGGGGAAGACACACGTTTCGAAAGCCAAGTCCCTGGTGTCCCTGTGATTCCTGCCTGTTTGCCCCCCGGGTTGGAGGCCAGGATAGGAGAGAGCGCTGAGGAGTCACGCCAGATCCAGCCAGTGCCTTCTCTGAGGCAGGAGAGCCCCACAGCCAGGGGAGGGCTGAGGAATGAGGAGAAGGGAACCCCAGAAACAGAGCCCAGAGGGCCCCCAGAGTTGTACAGCCCCAGATGCTCAGCTCCACTAAGGGAACCCAGGCCCAGAACAGTGAAGTGACTCCCAAGATCACAGAACTAGCAAGTGAATGGCACAGCCAGAACCGAGATAGGCTGAAGGTCCTGGGTAGGTGTCCTCTATATTATGCTGTGTTCTTTAGGCCCTCTTACGCCAAATAAATGGCCTTGGGGCCTGGTGTTGCCCTCTGAGGTGGCAGAGATGAAGACTTGGGAAGAGCTAAGGAGGAGGTTCCTGGAAGGGCCCTAAGCCCTGACACAATCTGGGCCCCTTCACAGGGCCACCACCGGCCCCTAGAGCATCTCCCAAGGGAAGAACTTCAGGACCCCACAGGGAGGAAGCGCGCCCAGATCGAGGTCAGCAGACATCCCAGAGGCTCTGCCAGAAGGGCGGGAGAACCGGCTCCTCTTTTGAGGGCACCCTGCACTCTGCAGGGTGCAGATAAAGGATTGTCTTAACTCTTCTCTCTCGACTGGGATAACACAGAGAGGGGAAGGTAGCAGGGAGGGGCGGGGAGGAGGGCTCGAATAACAGGCCAAGTCAACGAGTCGTTCTGAGGAAAGCTGTTCTCCATCTTCCCAGAGTGAATGGACCAGAACAGCAAGAATGTGTCAGGTCAGAAATAAGAAAACCTTCCTGACAGTGAGGGTGTGACACAGCAAACCTTCGAAAGCAGGCCATGGCGGAAGGCCCCGCATGGCGGGGTAGAGCACCCTGAGGAAACAGGGAGCGGAGCACGGAGAGCCCCAACACTGAGTGGTGCGAGTTTAAGAAACAGGGATAGTAAGTGTTTTTGAAAATATTTTGGGTTTGTCAGGGTAGGATACAATTCATAAGCAGTTACAATACCTGCATCTCCTTAATAGACTTTTTTTTAAAAAGGAAGGGAGAGAAACTGGGCTCTCTTGCCCTGAGGCAAGAGGCTCCTTCTCCCGACAACAACGCCCTCCCCACCTCCCCCTCCAAACACCCCCCTTAACTCCACCCGGAGGACAGCGTCCTGTCTGCGGGAAGCAGTACAGGTGGGCCACCTGTGGAGTAGGGTTATCTGTCGTTACTGCCATGGGCCCAGCTGACAACAGGCTAAACACGGCCCGCGAGACACTGGCAGGAAAGACCCTGTGGTCAGAGGCCCCAGCTGGGCCAGCTGACAGTGATGTCACCGTGACCTGGTCCTGTCGGCTCCTCAGGGTGCACCTGTGTGAAATGAGGTGAGTGACCCAGATGATCTCTGAGCTCATTTCCAGCCCTAACGGACTGGGACTTATCTGACAAACCCAGTTACGCACGCACGGGGCCTGCCCTTTGCCAGGCCAGCCAGATGCACCACCCGCCAAGCCAAGCCAGGCAAACAGGTCCCTCCCCAAACCAGAGGGTGAATCAGGGAGCGCAAGGCCGGCCTTGGATAGGCCACCAGGACTCTGGGGTTCCGGTCCAGCACAGTGGGCCGCTGACTCATGAAGACGCCCTCTGCCCTCCCTCGCCCCTCCCCGTGACGCTTCTCGTTTCAGAGGAATTCACCAGTAGACCTCTCCGCAGGGAACACAGAAGCTCACAGTCCGGTTCTCTGCGGGCTTAGCCACCAGCCCATGCTCACCAGAGACCGGCACTGACCACTCTACCTCACTATGCGTCAGTTTCTCCATCTGGAAAGTGGGTTTAACACTATACCAGAGTTGTTATAAAAATTAAACGAGAAAATACATGTAGAGCACTTAAAATAGTGCCTATCTTTAGTTATTATTTCATTAAATCCTTATGATAGCCCAACAGGGTGGATATGTTGTTATCCCTTTTTACAATAAAGAAATAGAGGCTTAGAAGAATTAAGTCACTTGCCCAAGGTTACTTAGCTAGGGTGTGATGAAGTCGGTCAGCTCCAGACCGACTCCAGGGCTCTTAATGTCTCTGCTCTCATCCTCATTTGGACACCCTGCCTATCCGAACTTCACATCACTTCTCAAAGCTTCCCGTCTCAGACCCTCTACTGACAAAAGAACGCTCACACAGCAAGTGGACAGTGAACCATTCAGCCCCGCCCATCATCCCCATGGTCCCCAAACCCTGTGCAACCACCCGGAGAGAGAGTGGTCAGAGATGGAGATTCTTAAAGGTCAGCACTGAAAGGAAACTCACTCATCTAAGGCAAGCTGACCCCTCCCTTTGCCAGCCAGCCAGCCAGCCACAGTGCAGGAGGAGGTAGAGTGACCTGTCCCTGGCCACGAAGTGGGTCCCGGGGCCAGGACAACATCCCGGCTCTCTGGCGTAGAGACCTGTGCGCCGGAGACGGAGAGAGTGTTCAGGCCAGTCAGGGGGGTAACTAAGCTCAGTCACACTCCCCTCCGAACAGAGGGGCAGGAACCTCAGGCCCAGGGCTGCCAGCATGGGCAGCTTCTGAGCCTTCTCCCTGGCCACGGCCCGACCTACATGGAGCGCTGGCCACTTCCACGTCCTTAAGGCCTCAGCTAGGGGTGAGGTTTGGGCCTGGCATGTGACTAGGTAGTAGGGAAAGGGAGAAGTGGTTGGTATTTACTCTCACTACTATGACTAAAGGTGGGAACCGCAGGAGAATGTGGAGGCCAAAGGGAAGGAGGGGAAAGAGGTGGGAGAGGATACAAAGTGAGTATGATTGATACCCAGAGACTAGAAACCAGGAATCAGGTCATCTGAGTTCCGCTGGTAGCTACTGCAGGGGCTCACAGTCTCCAGGGGCCAAAAAGGACCTTTAAGGTTCCCCGTCGGAAGTCTGAATTTTCCTAAAATACAGTAGGCATTCTGCTTCTGTTGTTGGCATACGCACTCCAACAACAGGAAGCAAGGCTGTTCCGTTGCTGGCAGCTTGAACCAGTACAGCATTCTTCCTCACAGTGCAGTTTGTCAAGACATTCAGACTCCATCCCATCCTTGTCAAGCTAGAGCTAAGCTCGTTGCCCATTCTCATGACCCCGTTCTCATGTCCCATCAGGAAGGAGCCAGAACCTCTCCTTTCTCCTACATGACCTGCAGGCCCAGCCTTCGGAAGCGGGTGGGCTCAAACACAGGACGCGTTGGCTGTCAAGGTTTTCAGAGGCAACCTCAGGGAAGCCATCTCCTTCCCCCGGCGCCGTCTCAGTGTGGCCAGCATGCTCCCAGCCAGCTGGGGCCCAGGTTCAGGCTCCCTGGGGGGGCATCTGAAGGGTTAAGGCTCTGGAATCTGCTGAGGAAGCTGGAGCTACTGGGGTTACAGCAGGAGGGTGCATGTGTACGTGTGTGTGTCAGAGGGAGGGGCGGAAAGGAGCAGCTGACTGGTCCAGGCAGCCTGCCCTCCTCCCTGCCAGGAACGGGCTGCCCGGAGCCAGAATGGAAAGAATAGCTCAGAGTGCGCATCTCAGGAAACCCCACCCAGCCGGCACAGCAGCGCAGCCCCTGGCCTGCTGTGACCAGGCCTCTTGTGACAGCCTCCTTCCTTCCTTTCCTTTTCCTTTACCTGCCCCAGCTCCCCCAGCTCTTCACCCCCCTCCAAGAAAACACTTCAACCTCCTAACCCAGCACATAGCCAGGAGGGCAGAGGAGTAAAAAGATCCACCCAGGAGCGGCTGGGCACGCCACCAGGCCTGACGCACACAGACCAAGGGGCCCAGAATCAACTTATCCTTCTGTCCGCCTGGCCTCTGTGGTCAACAGGATGACGCCGAGAGGATCTAAAAACTGAAACGTCAGAGCTGGAATGAACTTTAGAAATCATCTGGTCATTTGACAGACCAGGAAACCCCAGAGCCAAGAAAGTTCCTGCCCAGCCCGTGACAGGCCCTCTTGGTCATGGGTTTGGAACTTTCATTCCCAGCCCTGCCCGCTGTCTGAGAACTCAGAGTAACAGATGCCAGCGCGCACATTGCTGAGGCAGAGCCAGAACAAGTCCCCATCCCCCCAGTTCTCCATGCCTTCCTGCTCAGAAACAGATAAAGCTGCCAACCCATGACCTCCCTCCCACCCCGTCTCTAACCAGGGTAGCCTCTCTCCAATCGGGAACTGAGAAGGTGGCTCCAGCCTCCCAGGAAGGGGAAGCCACCCTGGAGGGCATGGGAAGACCCAAGCACTAGGGTCCCCCCATCACCCTTCTCCAGGGGAGCAAAGCAGGGTCATCAGTGCAGATGATCTCGGAGACCCCAGCCAAGCCAGTGGTCAGAACAGCTGGGGAGTGCAGATAAGGAAAGCAGACAGCAATAACCAGGGCTGGATGCAGCTTCAGAAACACAGCCCCATCCGTCTCCTTTGTGTTTCATCTTCTCCTACCTTTTCAGTTGAACTTCAAGATGAGGAGGGGGAAAGTCAGACAGATAATTAACAACCCACAGCGGAGAAGGGAGACAAACCCCTCCCTGCGGTGGGCAGGGAAGGAAGAGAACCACTTAGAGTAGCAAGTACTGTGTATTTACTACTGGGTACCAAGGATGTCTGCTCCTCACAAGGGCCCTATGAGGGGCATATCCTTATCCCTACCTTACAGATGAGAAAACTGAAATTCAGAGAAAACCCGATCCAGGGTCCCACGGCAGGCGAACAGCAGAGATAGGTCTGAACCAGATCTGACGTCTGACTTAGAGTGCCCTTTGCTTTTACACCTGCCCGGAGCAAAAGCCCCTGAAGCCCCCACCAGTCACCTGTGTGAACAGGCCAACACCAACACGTGGGGCCAACTGAGGTAGTGAAGACCTTTCTCGTGGACACCAATTCCTTTTCCCTCGTAGAAAGTCGATCTTTGCCAGAGCCCTGGGTTAGGAAGCAGGGAGCTGAGTTCTTGTCCTGGCTCTGGTCCTGACTCCACTGTGTGAGTCAGGGCTGGCCACCGCACATCTCTGGACTCAAGTTTTCTCATCCGTAAACCAAGTGCACTGAACCAAAAGATCAAAGTCCATTCGGACTCTAAGAGTCTCTGCTTTTGAATGAACAGCCTAACAGACCAGAGCAGAAGGCTTCAGGGCGGAATGACTTGCTTCCTAAAGAACCTCCGCCGGATGTGAACTGGTCTGGAGGATGGCTACAGAGGCAGAGGCACAGGGCATGAGCTGGGCCTGGGGGTGGCCATAGCTCCCTCTCCTCCCAGACCGCCCTCTGGACCCCGCGGCCAGCATCTCCTGGGTCTCACTCACCACAGAGCCTGCAGAGAAACAGCGACACGCTGCAGAAGAGAAAGAGTGCGAGGCAGGAAGTCAAGAGATCTGGGTTCAGGTTCTAACTCTGTCACTAACTAGTTGTGGGGATCCAGGCAAATGACCTCCTTTGGCCTCCTTTTCCCCCAAATCAGCCCACACTGGGGAAAGGAAGAGGCATTAGTTACCGGAACCAGGGAGTGGAAAGCTAGACTCATCCAGCCAGGCATCTCCCAGACTGCTCTAAAGAGCACCGCCCCAAGAGATGTTAATGGATGAGCTCAGAAACAGATAAGTCTGAAAAAAAACAACCCATATCCCCTTTTGGAAATTCACAAGGCACAATGGCATAGGAAGCCTCTGAGAAGTTCTGCACTGAGCAAATGTGTTCGGCTTTGTTCCTTCAAACTTCCTTAAGGCTGGAACATTTTTATCAGGGCACACCTAGTTACCATCCTGTGGCATGCTGGCCAGGCCACCTTTGTTTTATAGAGTGACCTCAGAATGATTCATGTCCTAACTCCTCATATCGTGAAACCCCTGTCCTCACCCCCAGCCCCTCAGAATAGTCACATTCAGTACGAGGCAGGCCCCCTCACTCTCAGAGCCGGATCCTCTGCGAGGGGCCTTCCTCTGCCCTGTCCCCACAGCCGCTATAATCTCCAAAACGGGACTCACTGCCAAGGGCTGGGGGACATCTCCAACCAGCACAGAGCCAGGAGGCTGCGATCCCCTAACATCGCCTTCATGTAATAGGAAAACATACCAATCATTACATGCGAGAATTAAGGACTCATTCCCATCCTCCTCCCTGACCCTCTAGGTACCTGGCACTGTGGCCTGTGGACTTCCGGGCATCATTTCTTCTTTAAAACAAGGCCCAGGTTTTGGCCTAGATCCCCAGAATCAGGGTTGGAAGATTCTGTCAAGGCCATCCCCTCCACGGCATTCCCAACAGAATACTCCAGAAAGCCCACATCAGGGTTAACCATACTGTTAGCAGAGACCTTCTCCCCAAGTTGCTGTATGAGCTTCCACTCTGGCCCTTCCAGTGTGTGTCCCTTGCCTGGGGCTTCTGCTCTTTCTGAAGGGTCCAGGGTGACAAGTTTGGGGGATGGAAGTGCTCTTCCAGCTGAGCCATTCCCACGGGAGGAGGCTGAGCTGAGGCGGCTATTACCCCAGCTCATGAAGTGAGCTTCTCCCCACACCTGAGGTGTACCCTGTCATTACCTCTCTGAGGTGCCTGTTTTTACAGGTGAGGCCCTGAGATCACGGCACAAGATGACAGGAAGTCAGGGCACTTGACCCTGTGTGGTCCCAACGCTACTTTCTAAATTTTAAACTGGGTCTCTGGGTCCTCATGGCTGGAGAGGTGGGGAGAGCAGGCAGGTGAGGACGAAGTATGGCTGCCCCCTTGCCCCTGACGAAGCAGCCCCAAGGAAGCGCTCGGCTCCTCCCGCCACCGCTGGCCACGCCAAAGGCACCAGCTTTGAAACCAAAGCTCACCAGTGAGATGAATATTTCAGAGCCCCAGAGAACTGGACACCCGAGGGACCTTCCATGACATCTGCCTCTGTCCCTGGTTCCCAGGCCTACCCCCCTCATCCCATGTCCAGGTTCCTCAGGGGGAACCCCACCCCCTGGATGCCACACAGACGCCACCGTGGGGTCAGAAGGGGTGGTGACCCCCAGCAGACAAGAGCTGGTGCAGAACCCGCAAGATCAGGGCCGAGCCTCTCAGCAGCCTTCCTCTACTGCCCCTCCCGCTGTCCCGTCTCCGCGGTTTTCCCCGTTCCCATTTTCCTGTTTGGTTTTTACTCCGGCCCAAAGAGGCCACGAGAAGGACGGTATTGGTACTTCCAGGTAGCTTTCTGAACCCAGTCTGAGGGCAGTGGCTAGAAGGGGGTGGACTGAGGCAAAGTCGTGGTGACAGAGGTGGAAGGTTCCCCACGCCAAGAATGGGGGTTGCTCATGGCTTCCACCCGGTCCCCAACTCACTCAAATACTCGGTCACCTGTCTACACCAAAGCTGCCACCAGGGCGTGCAGAGCCAAGCCGAGGCCAGGCCAGGCCCTGGGCCGCCTCCCCTCCCCCTCCCACCAGCTTAAGGCCGTGACAGCCTTTATCCCACGCACAGCTGGCCACCCTGGGGCTGGCACTGTGGACACGCCCAGCGACAGATACGCTCCAGGAAGCGGGGGACAGGACACCCTCAGACCCCAGCCCGATCGTGCCCACAACCCGCGGCTCGGCTCCCAAGGCTAAACAGGCGCCACTCGCCCGCCCGGGGCGCACAGGGAAAGAGAAACTCCAAAGGTGAGGGAGTCAGAGCCCCATTCTGGCCCGCTGCGCACTCCAAGAAAATCTGGGACCCTATCCCAGCGCCGCCCCAGCCCTGGCCGGGTCGCCGCCGGCCCGCGGCCCCCGACTCCCGCCGGCCCCGGGCCCCTGGCTTGCCTGTCGCTCCCGACGGTGCGTCCGCGGCCTCCCGGTGTCGCAAGTTGGGCACCCCCCTCGCCGGCCTGGACTAGTGTTCCACGCCCCGCCCCGTCGCGCCGGCCCCAGCCGGGCGCTGGGGTCCGCCCCGGTCCCGCCCGCGTCCGCCCCGGTCCCGCCCGCGTCCGCCTTGTTCGCGCTCCTCCCAAGTCCCTGAGGACTTACTAGTGTCTTCGGATTTTAAGGCAGTACGTGATCATTGTTGGAAACTCAAAACTACAGGAAAAGATCACTTCTTCCCACTCCTCCCGACTCCCAGCGGCAAGCGCTTGCTTTTGATGCTTCTTTGCCTATAAATATCTACGTATTTTACTTGTTTTGTACGATGTTTTGCTTGTCACTTTTTCTTACTTCACATTTTTGCATGAACATTTTTCTTGTCACTAAATATTCTTCAAAAGCATAATTTTAAAGCCACAAAGTATTCTGTCACACAGCTATTGCTGATTTATTAAATCGGCTTCCTACTTTTAAGAACATTTAAATTGTTTCCCATTTTTCTCATTATGAGACATAAATCAGTGATGAACATCCTTGACAATTCTACGCTTTTAAGCCAAATGTACTTTTCAAGTTTTAAACTTCAAACGTCCAAATGCAGAGATAGATGGAACTTAGAACCTCTGCCCCTGGGAACTAAGACACTGCCTGCCTGAAGTTACTTCAACCAGGAAAGCAGGTGTTTTAGAGTCAGAAATCCTGGGATGTAGATCACTACAATCAGTGCACAACGTTGTGTTGGGGGCTTTGCACCTGTAGCCTCAACCCTCACAGCCACCAACGGTAGAATGTACTAGTCATTCCATTTTACAGGCAAGGAAATAGGTTTTGGGAAGTTTTGAAACGTTGCCGCAGTTTACATAGTTCCAAAGTCCATGGTTTTTTTCCATTACGCCAAGGCTGCCGGTAGATGAAAGGCTTTGCTTAAGGTGCTTATCTCGTGCTAGTAGCTGCAGATCGGCACTGCGCTGAATGTTGTTCACAGCCTGTTGACACTTTTCCATTTTGAATGGGGAGGGGTGTGATTTGACAAAACACAGTTAGAAATGAATGCAGTTGGACAACCAGGACAACCTCGGGATTCCAAACCCATCACTAAGCACTTTTCTTTACATTATTATCTCCAGCGGCCAGTCTAGCTCTTTCACAGAGCAAGGCTTAGGAAGGAGGAACCTGTGGACTTATCTGGAAGCTCATTTGCATACTAAACATAAGTGAAAGCTGTGTGTTTACTACTGGAAAGCATAGTAAGCAAGGTTACCACTTGGATTGTAGTGAGACCAATTAAAATAAAGGTGTTGTTTAAGTTGCCCCCTCCACACACACTGTGTATGTTTATTTGTATATAACTTAAGTAGGAGTTACTCAGGGGCACTGGTGGACATTATGGTGGGCTAACTCCCCCAGCCACCCCAACCCTTCAGTGTAAGTTCAGTTTGGGGTCAAAGACCTCACTTTAGGAAGTCCCCTCCCAAAGGGAGCAAGAACGCACCGGGGCAAGTACAGTTCTGCTCAATATCAGTTTACCCCTGGATCACAGAACAGAGCCCTCATGAACTGCAAAGCCCTGCCGCATCTGGCTACGTCTCCTGACATCCCTTCATGCTGTCTGCACTTGGGCCCCTTCTCCAGAAAGTACGCTCCACTTTCTAGAACTGCTGCAATGATTTCACGGGGATTCATTTTCCAGCCAGCAATCACATCCACCCCCTGGGAAAGTGGGCCGTGCGGATGCACACAGACAAGCCCCACACAAGCCTTGCTCCATGTTCTTTCTCCTGAGCCCATTTTCTGATCATGGAATCAAGATTGTGTTGACTGAAAGAAAAACACACAACGTAAAACTTGTGAGTTAAGTTTTATTCGGGGACCTTACTAAGGACCATAGCCTCTCAGATAGCTCTGAGAAACTGCTCCAAAGAGATTAGGGAGGAGCCGGAATATACAGGATCTTTTTTGCTGGGAAAAACACGTATTCAAGCATAAAAAGTTTACTGCTGATCACAAAGAACAGCTATGTCAAGTTGATGATTTTAGTGTTCTATGTATGGGAAGATGCAAGAATCTGGGATCATTAAAATTTTTTCTTAGATATGCATCTTAACTATCTAAGGACCCTTACATCCAAAGCACAGAATGCCTCCTGTTTGTTTTTTTTCCTCCACCCGGAATTCCCCTCAGGGTGCACTGTTGGTGGGTGACTGCAGTGGCCAATGGCTTGATCCTGTAGAACTAGAATGGCATCCAATGTTTTTTCTTGACAATTATAATCCTAAAAGAACATCAGAAGCCCCAGGCCCAGGGTGACCATTCACAATAGGTAGTCAATAGTGATGTCTCCTTCTCTGGACCCCATTGTATGCCTGGATAAAAGGGATAGGGCCTTATCTGCAGGACCCTTAGCAGATTATTAATTAAGCCCCTACTGTCTGCCAAGCAGACAGGAATTTCCGGTTCTAGAGATGACAAAATGGAAAGACACAGCCCTTGACCTCAAGAAACTCACAGTCTAAGGGAGATAATAAAAGACCAGATAATTACAATTTTGTCAATTTTACCAGTGCTGGGATAGAGGAGTGTTCACTTGGTTCTGTGGGATCCCAGAAAAAGGAGCATGGTGTGGGAGTGAGGGATGTTTCAAGAAAGACTCTTGAGGGGGAATTCCCTGGCAGTCCAGTGGTTAGGACTCCAGGCTTCCACTGCAGGGGGCCCAGATCGATCCCTGGTCGGGGAACTAGGATCCCACAAGCCGCACCACATGGCTGGGAAAAAAAAAAAAGAAAGAAAGAAAGAAAGACTCTTGAGAGGCAGTAACACCTAATTCCATGTTGGTGGATGTTTAAGAATCAGCCTAGCTGGTGCAGGGGCAGGGAAGCAGGTTCTCCAGGTAGACAGAACAGCATCTGAAGTAAGGAGCTTAGCAAGGAGCTTGCCCCTTGTCCCAGCAATCTTGGATGGGGCCGGTGGAGTGGGGTGAGAGTGGTAAGAAATAGGGCTGGGCAAGGAGGCAGGGGTCCAGGAATTGAAATTTTACCCTAGGGCAACGGGGAGCCAAGAGACTGTCAGCAGCCATCTAGAGGGAGGTTGGGAGGTTGGGGGAAGCTTGGTGGTACCCCTGGGGTAAAGTTGCCAGCTTCAGCAGAGAAAGATGCAGGACGATCAGTTAAATTGAACTTCAGACAAACAACAAATCACTTTTAGCATAAGTATGTCCCATTGCCCCATACAATGTTGGGAAATACTTCCACTATTTGTTTCTTATCTGAAGTTCAGATTTAAGTGGGTGTCATGTATTTTTCTGGTGACCCTGCTCTGGGAGGAAAGTCAAGTCAGTGGCCGCAGGAAGGGTGGGGGATGAAAGGCATCAGGCTGATGTTTATTTTAGGGATGGAGTAGCCTAAGTTTAGTGATTGATGACAGGGGGTGGAGTGGCTCCCTGGAGCCCAGATGGACCCCAGGGAGTGGGTGGGAAAACTTGACTGGAGTGGGGGTAAAACCGAGCAAAGGGCTCGCCTGCCCACGGCACAGAAAGCCAAACACTGACAGCTGGAGTTTGCAGCAAAGTAAGGGTTTATTACAGGGCGCCAAGCAAGGGAGTGGAGTGGGAGGCAAGCCTCAAACCCTCTCCAACTTGGTCTTTGAGTTAGGGGGCTTTTTTTTTTTTTTTTTTGTGGTATGCAGGCCTCCCTCTGCTGTGGCCTCTCCCGTTGCGGAGGACAGGCTCCGGACGCGCAGGCTCAGCGGCCATGGCTCACGGGCCCAGCCGCTCCGCGGCATGTGGGATCCTCCCAGACCGGGACGCGAACCCGGTTCCCCTGCATCGGCAGGCGGACGCGCAACCGCTGCGCCACCAGAGAAGCCCTGAGTTAGGGGGCTTTTTAAAGGGGAAGCACAAAGAGGCTGGGATTAATCATCGTTTTATGACATTTCTGTGACATTTCTTTTTTTTTTTTTTGCGGTACGCTGGCCTCTCACTGTTGTGGCCCCTCCCGTTGCGGAGCACAGGCTCCGGACGCGCAGGCTCAGCGGCCATGGCTCACGGGCCCAGCCGCTCCGCGGCACGTGGGATCTTCCCGGACCGGGGCACGAACCCATGTCCCCCGCATCGGCAGGCGGACTCTCAACCACTGCGCCACCAGGGAAGCCCTGTGACATTTCTTAATCGTAGTTTCGGGAGTCGCGATGTCTCTTGTTTACAATTCTCTCGCCAGGTGATCCATGACTCCAGGGTCCATTAGCTCATCGTGCCCAGAAGAAACAACCTGAGTTTGTATGTTAATGATGATATCCATTAATAACAATTTTAGTATATTAACGATGTTACCGACAACAGCAATTTTAGTCATTAGTGTTCAGTTAGCATAGAATTGAAGTCAGAGGGGACAAGAAAGGGAACGAAGTTTTGGAAAGAGAGATTAATCATAAACTCAGTAAGGGAACTCAGTTTTAGGGGGACTTGGTTTCAGAGGATCCAGAGAACCTTCTCTGCTGCCCAATCCCAGGGCTCCACTAACTGGTCCCACACATTCCTCCTGCCGTATGCCCTGTTACTTAGAGCTTATGTGTTACTCCACCCAAGAGAGGTCTTTTCATTTATCACTAACTTTCTCAAAGAAGTTGCCTTTTTTCAGAGGACTCTGTATTACTGAATTGAGGCATTTAACCTGGCCTGGGGTAAATATGCCTCTTTCTCCTTTTGGAAGGCAAGGACAAAGTCTCATTTATCTCTAGGCCTCAGCACAGCCCATCCCCATTATCCGTTGAATTTAAGGAATTCTAATGCGCTAAATTGGCATCAGGGCAAGGCTCTCAGACAGGAATGACAGATATTAGAGTAGGGGGAAGGACATTAGAGTTCTTTCCCCTAAAAATTAGCTTTAATATCCATAAACATTAGTTAGCACTTTCATAAAGAAATAGGGAGTGGAAAGAATTGTGGATTCAATGTCCCAGGAGCAAGAGCGTGTCCCAGGTTTGCCAGGAGTGGCTGTGAGGCCTGGGCCCATCTCTTTACCTATAATAGGTTTAATGGGTCTAATCTTACTGCTCTTGCCTATCTCCTAGGACTTTTAATGCCTCAAATGAAATCATCTATGTGAAAGGCATTGAAAATGGCACACGGTGATGTTGTTAGTGACTCTACCAGACTAGACAGAGCTGGAATCAGGTTAGATAAGAGCTTCTCCTTCCCAGGAGGAAGGCTGGGCTACAGAACCAGCCTGACATTCACCACACCACGATGGCCAGGCAGGGTGCAGGGTACAATGCTTTCCAATCTTCCCTGACCATCAGAATCACCCAAGAGGCTTGTGAAAATATATAGATTTGCTTGGGGATACCTCTTTCTAGAACTCTGAATCAGAATCTTCAGGGAATGTGGAAATGAATCCCCGAAGGAGAATGTAATTATCAGCCAGCTTTGGTGCTAGACAGACCTGGGTTCTGTTGAAATTACTTAATAGTGGTTTGTGACATTGGGCATATCACTTCTCTGAGCCTTGGTATCCTTATCCATATAAAAGGAGGTGATAATATAGGATGGTTAGGATTTAAAATAGCAGTTTTAAAGTGCTTGGGACCTAGCAGAAACTCAATTGCTATTGTTGTTTGTGAGGTAGAAACCCAGTGACTCAGTGATTAACACAACCTCAGTTTGGCCAGCTATATGATTTCGTTTGGAAGACTAAACAGGACCTAGATGGAGGAATTTGCGGTAGCTCAAGAGGCCCAAGTTCCTTCCAGCTGTGTGCTCTCACACCCTGCCCATGGCCGCCCACCGTGGACCTCGGCCTTCTGAGTCATCCCCACCTGCGGGGGGATTCCCAGCTTTTGCAGCCCCCCTCCTGGTCAGATTGGGAAACCCTTCCTCATGTTTCACTTGCATTTGTCTAAACAACTCCCCTCTGGAAAAAAACCCAACAGCCATTTCCTCTTATTTCCAGCCCAAGATAATAGCTGCCCTGGAACCTCTCATTACCATTAACTGCATCTGCCATGATCTCAATTTCAAGCACCCCACGCTCTGACCACCATCTCTCTTTCCAGCTCAAGGACCCTGCCGCCAACAACTCCGTGACCGCATTGGGATTGACCATCTATGAATTGTCTTCCCTGTGTCTCCCAGCCTCAATTCCCTCCTTAACCAGCTCAGATCCATCATTAGAATCACTCCATTCCTTTACCCCTCTCTGCCTTGTGGTACTCAGCAGGCAAAACTGCAGCGCTGCACCCACATGCTGAAAAGGAGGAGAAAAACATGCAAGGCACCGACTGATCTCACTCTGAGTTCAGAAGACTTAGGTTTTTCTCATCCATTCATATTAACATTCCCATCCACATTTTCTCCAGTCTCTTCAAACTCCAGCACCTGCTCCACAGCCTCACTCTCAGCCTTGACCTTGCTTCCTATGTCACTGAGCAAAGAAAAGAACTGCCACCTGTATCTCCACTTGGCTATCTAATAGCTGACTGCTTCTCAAAATTTATGTGCAAACAAATCACTTGGGGATCTTGTTAAATGCAGATTCTGCTGCAGTAGGGTGGGTGGGGCCTAAGAGTCTGCATTTCTAATGTGTTCCAGGTGATGCTGGGCTGCTGGTGTGGAGACCACACTCTGAGTGATAAGGTCATAGGCATCTCAACCTTAATAGGTCCCACATTTAACTCCTAATCCCTACCCCCTTCCATAGCCCAGTGTGAAAGAGGATTCTCGCAGCTTCCTCCTTCTCCATCAAGGATGCAAGATGCACAAGAGGGGATGGAGGGAGGGACATCAAAAGGAACTCCAGCTTTGTGAGTGCTGTCCAACTGAAATATGGTGTGAGCCACATGAGTAATTTAAAAATTTCCAGTAGCCACACTTAAAAAGTAAAAAGAAACAGGTAAATTTAATTTTAGTAATATATTTATTTAACCCAACATATCTAAAAATGTTATTTCAACATTTCATCAGTAGAAAAAGTTATTAATGAGATTTTTTTCATGCCAAGTCTTTGAAATCCAGTATGTAGTGTACACTTACAGCACATCTCAATTTGGATTTTCAATTTTCATCAGAAATATTGAATCTTTATCTAGATTTTATAAAATGTACAGTTGAAAAAGTGAATTGACCTACAAAGTTTGTTCCAAACATATTTGAGTGTTTTCCAGTAACTGAAACAAGTATCGATTTTTATATTTAAATGTAAATGAATTAAAATTAATATTAGATTTCTCAGTTGCACTAGCCGTATTTTAAGTATTCAGTGGCTAGTGGCTACCATATTGGACAGCACAGACCTAGAGCAATTACGCTGTGGTCATCAATTGGGAGGAGACTCTTGGGGTCAGGGTCTATGCTGTAATTCTTCTCAGAGCCCACCACCTCAGATGCATGACCTAAGGCCTGCACTCAGTACTTCTTCCTGGAAAGAATTTATTCCCCAGTCAAAAAGTGACCTCTAGGAAGACACGATCAGTTTCCAAACATGACCACTAGGGGGCAGGATCTGGCTATCATCCCTTGGCAAGGAAAGGGGGACCCTTAACAGTTTTCTAGGTGGAAGATCATTTGGCGCAGCGTTTTTCATGCTGCTGGTCATGACCCATTAGTAACATCAATTAAGTGGGTGATACCTACATTCAAAAAAAAGGCTAGGGCTTCCTTGGTTGTGCAGTGGTTGAGAGTCCGCCTGCCGATGCAGGGGACGCGGGTTCGTGCCCCGGTCCGGGAAGATCCCACGTGCCGCGGAGCGGCTGGGCCCGGGAGCCATGGCCGCTGAGCCTGCGCGTCCGGAGCCTGTGCTCCGCAACGGGAGAGGCCACAACAGTGAGAGGCCCGCGTGACGCAAAAAAAAAAAAGGCTAGAAAAATATGAGAATATAAGCATTGCTATTGTTCTGTGTAACTTTGTTTCAGTTTTATTTATAAATGTATTGTGTATGGGTCTCCATGTAAAAAAAAAATGTCTTTCTTAGCTGTGAGTCACGGTCACTTTAAATCACTTTAATCCTCCCTTGTCTACAGATAATGAAACCAAACCCACAAGTTGACCAGTGTCGAAGCTAGAAAATGGGGACATGAGAGCTCCTTCTCTTTTCTCCTCTTTCTTCACATGTTTTACATTCTCCATAATAAAAAGTTAATTTAAGAAGAAACTGAGCTCAGAACAGTGAAATGTCATCTGATGGGCTCACAGGAGTGGCAGAGCCAGAACTCAACCCAACCCTTTAACACTAATTTAGCAAGTATTTCTGAGGGGCAGACTATGTGTCAGGTGCTGTGCTACACAATGGGGAGACAGGAGTGGATGAAATAAGCACAGCCCCTGCCCTCCTGGAGCTTGCAGACCAATCGGGAAGATAGACATTAGTCACTAACCTCACAAGTAAATGTATTTTTACAAACAATAATACCTGCACTGAAGGACAATGGACTCAGCACCCAAGAGAACAGCACACGGGGACCTCGTTTAGATTGCAGAGGCCAAGGAAGCTGCTCTGAGAAGCTGGCATCAAAGAGCAGCCTGAGTCACACAGGCTGTGTGTGTGTGTGTGTGTGTGTGTGTGTGTGTGTGTGTGTGGTATGGGTGTATATATGGTATGTGTGTGGTATGTGTGCATATACTGTGTGTAAGTGTGTATAGTGTGTGTGTATGGTGTATGTATGTATGTGTGTGCATGATATGGATGTGTGTATGGTATGTATGTGTGTGTTTGGGAGTGTACATGGGTGATATGTATGTGTATGTGTGTATATGTGTATGTGTGTACATGTATCGTATGGGTGTGTTTATGGTATACGTGTGTATGTGGTATGTGGGTGTATGTATGAATGGTGTGTGTGTAGGGGTATATGTGTATATAGTGTGTGGGTATAGGTGTATGGTGTGTGTGTGTGTGTATGTGTGTGTGTGTGTGTGTGTGTGTGTGCAGTGGCAGGCATGCTGTTATTATTCTCTGAGTGAACAAGCTATGTGAAGGTGGTGGAGGCTACTCGGAAGCTGAAAGAGCTTGGGGTGTTCCAGAAACTTCCAGGAGACTCGTGTGCCTGGAGAGTGGTGAGCACTGGGCATGGCCTAAGAGGAGACTGGGGAGGTGGGCAGGGCCAGATCTGCAGGACCTCCTGGGTCTTGTTAAGGATTTGGAGTTTTACCTTATAGGGAAGCCATTGAATGGTTTTCAACAGGGGAGGGACATGATTTGGGCTGTAATTTTTTTTTTTTTTTTGCGGTACGCGGGCCTCTCACTCTTGTGGCCTCTCCCGTTGCGGAGCACAGGCTCTGCGGCCATGGCTCACGGGCCCAGACGCTCCACGGCATGTGGGATCCTCCCGGACCGGGGCACGAACC
>NW_021145646.1:54859-75000 GCF_002837175.3 Physeter macrocephalus
CACGAACCTGTGTCCCCTGCATCGGCAGGCGGACTCTCAACCACTGCGCCACCAGAGAAGCCCTGGGCTGTATTTTAAGAAAAGCCTCCGGTTCTGAGTGGAGAATGGGTTGAGGGGTGGAGCATGGGAGCAGTCTCAGTGAGTGGGTGAAAAGTGGTATCCAGCCTTCACCTCTGAAGGGTCAATACGCCCCCAAGCCCACATATCTTCTCTGGCCTCATTTGGCTGCCTACCTTCCATTGGTCCCCAAACCCATCTCCACCCTTCTCCACTGTGCTCAGGGCTGGCCTGGGTGGACACAGCAGGGGGCCCTTTGTCCTCCAGCTTCAGCGGGGCTTGGCCAATGGAGAGCCCCACAGGAGAGGGGCGGCCAGGAGCCAGTGGGGCTGGGATGTTTGTTCTTCTCCCTTCCAAAGGGTCATCCCACAACCAGAGGTCACAACTGCAGTCAGGTGGCCCTGTCCTCGAAACTCTGTCCGTCCAAGTTCCATAACTGCTCCCTCCCCGCACCTGTCAGGCCTAGAGGTGGTGACACAGTCCCACTGTCCCTAGCCCTGGAGAACTGCACTGTCCCTTGTGTTTCCTATCCCCTGCCCGTCACCTGTAAAGCAGTCCTTCCATAAAGTTCTCCTCCGGTTACCACTCTGACCGAACCACTTCCTACCCCACTCCCTACCCCAGCTGGCAAAACAGTTATCAGTGGAAAGAGCCTGGACTCGGGTCAGGTAAAACCAGGACTGGACCTTGCTCTGTCATTTATTAGCTCTGTGTGGGGTAGTCGCAGCCTCTCTGAGCCAGTGTGTTCATATTAATGTAAGGACACTGTTATCTTAGGACGATGAAATAACACATGCGAGGGCTTGGTGCATGCCTAGGGCATAACAGACAATCAAACACGCTAGTTCCGTTCTTCTCCCTTGCCCTGCACCGAGCAAACACTTATGCCTCTGTAATGGGTCGGCGCTAGGTGCTGGGGAGACGGGCACACCAGGAAGCACAGGGCACCATTTCTGCCTGCACGGAGGCCACAGTGGCTCCCCCAGCTTGACTCCTCATAATTCAAAGTGGAAAGGAGTAAGGGTTACATTTCAAACCATTCATTTCTTTTTGACTACTAGGTGGCAGGCATTTTTCCAGAGTCTGGAGGTAGAGTAGTGACCAGGCATTGCAAAGAGTTGTGGTGATCAGAGGGGCTTCAAAGAGGACGTTGCATTTACTTTTAGCTTTGCATTTACTTTTAGCTTTAAAGGAGCTGTTACTCAAAAGTAGGGGCATATCAGTCTCCCTGATCCTGAACTTTACCCTCCTTCTTTCCTCCCCCTGGGAGAGCCTGCAAAATTCTCCAGACTGAGAACCTGGGCCTTAATTAGTTACAGTTACTCCTGGAGTGTCTTAGATTATCTCGGGTGTGCTGGGGTGGAAGGTATCTTGAGAAGTGATCCTTAAAAGATTTCTCCAGGTGTAGGGGGCAAAAGCACAGGACAGTGACCACTGCAGTCTGATTGAAAGCTGGGGACATGGAAGGGAGAGGTGGGAGCACAAAACAGTAGAAAACTGGGTTGAGACCATACTGCTAGACCAAGCCATGTGAATTTAATGCTGCAGATACTGGCTTTGAGGAGGGGGCAGACCCAATTCAGACCTGGGCTTCCAAAGCCTTTGTCTGATAACCTAAGTAAGGTGGACAGGGGCTGGAGGTGCCCACGATGGACCACGTGTTGGGACTCAAGGGCCCAAATTTGGGTGATGGCTGAGCACTCACGAGGACCAGACTTTGATGTTGCAAGAATGATACATGGTACAATAACATCAATGAACATTTAGTAAGTACCCGTGATGAACTTGGCACTATGTCCTTTACTTGGGTAATTGTGGTTAATCCTTAATAAATAGCTCGGTGCAAACTATCAGTCCTTTTTGCAGAGAAGAGGCTAAGCCCCTCACCCCCTACACCTGCCCCACCACACCTGGAGATGACCAGAAAGAGGATGGGCATTTCGGTTTGGAACTCCAGGGGGAAGCTGGGGTGGACATTTCTCTTTGGGAGTAATGAGTGATATCAAGTGATTGCTGAAGTCAGGGGAAGCAGTGAATGTGAGGGACAGCAGCAGAGGGGGAAGCATCTAGGGATGCGAGAAAGAAGGCTCTGCCCGGAGGTTAAGTGACAAGGACTGAACATTGACAAACGCTTTTGAGGTTCAAGGGGTCAGAGCCAAATTAGGATGGGATGGTGAGAGCAGAGGCTCAGTGGGGTGGCCTGAGAATAGATGGGAAGTGAAAGTAGAGGCAGCAAGGAGGACACTTTCTTTGTTTTAATAAAATAATACTTTTTAAATTAAAATAGTATTACCTTCTCATCATAGACGGTCAGAAAATATCTTTTCATACAAATGTGATTTTTTTAAAGTTTTATTTATTTTTGGCTGCGTTGGGCCTTCGTTGCTGCGCACAGGCTTTCTCTAGTTGGGGCGAGTGGGGGCTGCTCTTCATTGCGGCACGTGGGCTTCTCATTGCGGTGGCTTCTCGTTGCGGAGCACAGGCTCTAGGCGCGCGGGCTTCAGTAGTTGCAGCACGCAGGCTCAGTAGTTGCGACACGCAGGCCCTAGAGCACAGGGGCTTCAGTAGTTGCTGCATGTGGGCTCAGCATTTGTAGTGCACAGGCTTAGTTGCTCCGCGGCATGTGGGATCTTCCCAGACCAAGGATTGAACCCGTGTCCCCTGCATTGGCAGGCAGATTCTTAACAACTGAGCCACCAGGGAAGTCCCCAGAACATTTTTTTTTTTAAGTATAAAAAAATAAAACAAGTGATACCTCATAAACCCATCAGTTAAAAATCATCACTGATAGCATTTTAGATATTTTTTATGCATTTTTGCTTATAGCAGTCATATCAATTACACAAAATTTATACTGCTTTTCCTCCCACTTTAGATTAAAATGTAAAATTTATCCACAGTACTAGTTTGGGTGCTTTTGGCTGCAAGTATCAAAAAACCCAACTAAAAGTGGCTTAAACAATAAGGACAATTTTTATCTCACATAACAAGAAGTCCAGGGGCCAATCCAGACTGGTTAATTCAGGGGCTCAGTTATGTCTTCAAGGACACTAGTTCCATCCCCACTTTTGCTCTGCCATCTTTAGCTGTTGGAACAGCCTCTTAGGCTGCTTACTCACAGTTCTAAAATGCCTGCCATAGTTCCAGGCATCACAGACAGCATCCTGGAGCAAGAAAAGAGCACAGCCCTGTATATCCCGTTTTTTTTGGTTTTTAAAAATAAATTTATTTACTTATTTATTTTTGGCTGCATTGGGTCTTCGTTGCTGTGCATGGGCTTTCTCTAGTTGCGGCGAGCAGGGGCTACTCTTCGTTGTGGTGCGTGGGCTCCTCATTGCGGTGGCTTCTCTTGTTGCAGAGCATGGGCTCGAGGCACGCAGGCTCAGTAGTTGTGGCACGCGGGCTTCAGTAGTTGTGGCGCACGGGCTCAGTAGTTGTGGTGCACGGGCTTAGTTGCTCCGCGGCATGTGGGATCTTCCCGGACCAGGGCTCGAACCCGTGTCCCCTGCATTGGCAGGTGGATTCTTAACCACTGCACCATCAGGGAAGTCCCTATATCCCGTTTTGTCAACTAGGAAAGGCCTATTTAGAAGGCCTCCAGCCTACTTCCCTCCCCATCTCAACCTGGAGCAAATCACCATGTGACCTGGAGCAACTGGCTTGATCTCTTGGTGCCTTGGTATTCTTTGCCAATGGGAATTATAACCGTGTTTAATTCATAAGGCTGTCGTGAGAACTGACAATCTGTGTAAAGCACTTAGAACAATGCCTGGCGCATGATTTGTGCTATATAAATATTTGCTATTATTATCTAATGTCAAGAATTGCATCATATTCCTCGGTCTAACCAATCACTTGGCAGGGCAATGAGAGCGCCAGTTGGCTTGGACCAATCAGGATCCCCAGCCCTAGTGGGCTCACTTGGAAGCTATGGCTCTTCATAGGCAAAACAGGGGTTAGCAAGGAAAAAAGGGAGAGTTGGAGAATGGGTATTAATCATCCAACAGGATCTGCCACACCTGTATTTTTTTTTTTAATTTATTGAATGCTTAGTTGTACCAGGCACTATGCCAAGCATTTATTTATTTATTATTTATTTATTTATTGGCCTCACTGGCTTGCGGGATCTCCTCCCCCCACACACACAACTGAGATTGAACCCATGCGCCCTGCAGTGGAAGCGCGGAGTCTTAACCACTGGACCACCAAGGAAGTCCCCTGTATTGTTTTTTTAAAACAATGTTTATCGACATATGAACACTGTTCTATTTGTGTGTATTCTGGGTTTTTTTTTAACTTTTTATTCTGAAGTTATTTCAGGCTTACAAAATACTTGCAAAAAAGTACAAGGAAGGGGCTTCCCTGGTGGCGTAGTGGTTGAGAGTCCGCCTGCCGATGCAGGGGACACGGGTTCGTGCCCTGGTCCGGGAAGATCCCACATGCCGCTGAGCGGCTGGGCCCGTGAGCCATGGCCGCTGAGCATGCGCATCCGGAGCCTGTGCTCTGCAACAGGAGAGGCCACAACAGTGAGAGGCCCACGTACCGCAAAAAAAAAAGTACAAGGAGGTCCCATACACCTGACACCTAGCTTCCCCAAATGTTCACTTCTTTCTTTTAACTACAGTGTTAGTATCAAAACCAGGAAATTAACATTGATACAATTCTAAAAATCCCTTTACAGTCTTTACTCAAATTTTGCCAGCTGTCCCCCAGCATCCTTTTTCTGGTCCAGGATCCAATCCAGGGTCATGCAGTACATTGGGTTTTAACTATAAACACCATTTTAAAGCTGCACAGAGGTTCGCAGAACCTTAACTCTTCCCTTATTGCCGGACCTGTTGGCTGTTTACAGTCTCACCATTGTGTACATTTCAAATGATATATTTGGGGCAGATCTTTTGGGCAGGTGGCTAAAAAGGAATTACTGAGTCAAAGGATGTGAATATTTTTAAAGCCTTGATGCATATTGGGAATTGCTTTCTAGAAAACTGTACCAATTGATACCTCCAGAAGTAATGTATAAATACTCATCTTCCCATATTCTTAGAAGCCTTCAGAATTGTATTACCGTCTTTAATCTCTGCTATTTTGATAGATGAAAATCTTGTCTCATTGTTTATCTTGCATTTTCTTGATTCTTTTGAGGTTTAACATTTTTTCATGTATATATTAGCCATTTATCCCTTTATTAATTGGGGGTCTGTGTTTTCTCATTTATTTAAGGTCTTTATATATTAAGTAGATTAACTTTTTGACAAATTTGAGACAAGTATTTTCCACAAAATTTTTTTTTTGGCTTTTTCTTTTGTTCATATTATCTCATAACATAAAGGTTAAATTTTTTTTAAGGAACCAGAAGAGTAATTCTTTCCCTTGTTAAGTCTTCAGTTGCTTTTTGACTGAGTTTAAGAGTAACATATGCCTATTAAAGAAAATCAGAAAAACACTTCTATTGCTTTTAGCCCTAGAAAGTCTTCCACTGTCCAGAGATTGGACATGTATTTAATTTTCTTCTAATTTGACATGTTTTAAATTTTATGTCCTTAGCACTTTAATTCACCTGGAATTTATTTTGGTGTATTCTGTGAAGCATGGGTCTAAATTGCTCTTTTCCAAATAGCTAATCAGTTATTTAAGCACCTTGCTTTCAGCACCATTAATAACTAATCTTTCTGCTTCCCACTGTCAGTGTTAGCTATTGTTGCAATAATGCCGCATAACAAGCAAATCCAAAACTGAGAGGCATACAACAACAAGCATGTACTTCTCATTCGTGCCCCTATGGGCAGGCTAAGTTTCAGCTCATCTAGTGTGGTCTTTGCTGGGCTGGGCTGGCTTCCAAGCTGTGAGTGGGGTCAGGTCACTTCCATGTGTCTTTCACTCTCCTTAAACCAGCAACTAACTACCAGAGGGAGGTTCTCATGGTGAAAGTCATGGCTACAGAGACCAAGTTCAACCATAATAGCACATTTAAGACCTCTGCTTGTATCATTCCATTGGCCAAAGCAAGTCACAAGGTCAAGCCCAACATCAGTGGTGCGGGAGAAATATATTGCACCTCCATGGAGATGGTGCATAGTCACATGGTGAAGGGTGTGTTTTCAGGGAGAGATGAAGAATTGAGAACCGAAATGCAATCTACCACACCCACGGAGACAGCCTGTCAGGAAACTAGGGTGTGTTAAGATAAAGGCAGAACAGAATCTAGATAGGGACCCAAGGTCAAGAGAAGTTTGTTTTGTTTTAATTTATTTATTTTATTTTTGGCTGCGTTGGGTCTTCGTTGTTGCGTGTGGGCTTTTTCTAGTTGTGGCGAGTGGGGGCTACTCTTCGTTGTGGTGCACAGGTTTCTCATTGCGGTGGCTTCTCTTGTGGAGCACGGGCTCTAGGTGCGTGGGCTTCAGTAGCTGTGGCACGTGGGCACAGTAGTTGTGGCTCGTGGGCTCTAGAGTGCAGGCTCAGTAGTTGTGGCACAGGGGCCTAGCTACTCCACGGCATGTGGGATTTTCCCGGAACAGGGCTCGAACCCTTGTCCCCTGCATTGGCAGGCGGATTCTTAATCACTGCGCCATGAGGGAAGCCCCAAGAGACGTTTTTTAGGCAAGGAAATACTCGAGTTTGCTTATACAGAGTGAGAAAAAGGGGTAGAGGGGTGGGTGGGCACAGAAATTATTTACTCTAAAAAGCATATTGGCTGAAAGCAAAGGAATTGGAGCTGGGCCTGAGGTTTCCAATAACAACTGTGGATAATGAGAGGAGATCTCAGCAAAGTAAAAGATCTGCCAAACAGAGGCAGACCTTAACCTTGACAGTGCCCCCCAAGCCAAATGTCTGCAAGCAATGAGGTATTATCAGGTATAAAGTGTAGGAAGGGGTGAATAATGAAGCATCAGTCTGGCTGGGGCAGAAGATTCTCATGGGAGAGGAGGTGAAAACAAAGCAGATTTGGAGCAGATTTGTTCTGGAAGTCTTCTAGAACAGGCTGGGGGAGGGGAGGGTGGCTTCCTAGCCCTGCATGAGTCCCTCAAAACACCCACTCTCACTCCTTATCCCCAGCCTTGTCCAGCTCCCTGCATTTCCAATTGTATCTTGGATGATTAGCTATAATCTTGTAAATGTGTGTGTAGCATGAGATTAGATTTAAGATTCAGTCGTCTCTGTATCTCTGCAGGCTCATGCTTGAGCCTGCATTTCCTGTTTCAGATGACAGGGACTGTGTTTTAGCCTTACCTGCAGAAAAGTGTGTTCACAGTGACTTTTGATGAGGCTCTGAAATTCTTCACTTTGCATGTATAGACACGGACTTCGAGACATGCAAGCTCCCTTGGCCTGGAAGGGCCTTCTACAAACCAGCTTGTCAGTCTTCTCACTCCTGCCTCTTTTGCGGCATACACAGGGGTTTAATTCAATCCTATCTGATTTTTGTTTATTGAGAGCCTTTTATGTGCCAGACACTGAGAAGAAGCTGAATTGTGGGTAAGGAGACAGGGAGGGAGCAGGCTATAGCTCCGGCCTTCAAGATGTATCCACATAAGAGAAACTTCATGTCTGGGGTTACTGAATGAAACCCAGGATTAGGTGTTGGGATTACAATTCAGTCTGGGGATAATTTAACCCATCTCTTGGCTTTTTGGGGGCAGGGGGAGGAATGAGACCTCCAGTTCATTGTGTGTAATGATCCTATACCTCTATACTCTCCACACTGGGGACTCAGTCTTTAGATTCAGCTATCTAATAAGAGTACATCAGAGGGAGAGAGAAAAAGTGTGGTTTGGGGGTCAGGTTATCTAGCCTCTCTCAGGCCAGAGCACAGGCCGAAGCCCAAAAAGCAAGAGAAGACAACAAGAGCAGTGCCTCCCCTGCTTCCCTCCCCAACTATCTCCCCGCTGGGGAGATAGCTACCTTCACTGTTTGCAGATTTCTTTCCCTCCCTGTGCTGGGCTACGGCTAGAGCTGGAGCCAGAAGGAGCCCAGCCCTAGCTCCGGTTTGCCCAAATTTGTAGATGTCACCATACCTGTCTTTACAATTCCTTCCAATCCACTGACCTTAACAACTTCTAGAACTCATTGGGAAGGCAGCATGGTGTGGAGGGGGGGTGGTTAATTATGTGGAAACCCCGCTGG
Source organism: Physeter macrocephalus (assembly GCF_002837175.3). NCBI lineage: Eukaryota > Metazoa > Chordata > Mammalia > Artiodactyla > Physeteridae > Physeter > Physeter macrocephalus. The sequence goes on from NW_021145646.1 coordinate 63,041, forward strand.
TCTTGGGATACCTTGGGTCCTAGTCCTGCCTCTGCCATCCATTGCTGTATAATCTTGGTCGAATCACTCCCTCAGCCTCTGTGGCCTCTTCTTATCCTTCAGGGCATGGCTTACACGTCACCTGCTCAGGGAGGCCCTCCCCCGTTTAAATTGGCCTTCTCTGTCCTCCATATCATTGCCCCCTCTGTTCGATTTCTTTATAGCACCACAATTTGTAATCACACACAGGTAGCAATGTATGTGTACATATACACGTATATGTAAGTATAGATAAATACATATATAATTATATTTGTTTGCTTATTTGGTTTGTTTCTCTGCTGGATTCTAGATTGTAGGCTCCAGGAATGAAGAGACTGTGTGCCTTTGATCCTTGCATTCTCAGAGCCTGGCACAGTGCCTGGCCCAAAGGAGGACACAGAAAAGTAATTTAGTGAATGAATAAATGAATGAATGGCAGCTGACCCATGTGATCTCTCAGGTTCCTTCCAGCTGAAAAAGTTTATGAGGCTACGGTTTCCCGCCAAGAGGCCCATTCCAGGGCCTCTCTCAGAGTTCCCTGTTGGGGGAAGGTGGGAGGGTGTGGGGCCGAGCCCCTGACTCCAGCGATTTTTTACCGGGATTAGCGCAGATCAGATGCCGGCTCCGGCCACGCCTCCCGACCAGCCAGTCGGGGGCGGGGCCAGGCCGCCTGCAGCCGGGTGACATTCCGGGCATGCACCAGGCCAGGGGCGGCGAGTGGGCGGGTGCGAACGCGAGTCAACGGAGGGGCGGGACCAGAACGCCCCCAGTCCCCCAGCTTGCGGGTGCAGGGGGCGTGGCCCCAACCCCTCAGGTTCCCCAAGTGGGGGCCTGGGCTAAGCCGTCGCCTAGCAACGCCCCGCCCCGCCCCCTGGGCGGCCTCGGGCGCCTGCCCCCAGCATGGCCTGGCAAGGCTGGCCTTCGTTGTGGCTGTGGGTCGCCAGCTGCGGGCTGCTGCTTCTGGTCCTTGTCCTGCTCGTGAGCCCCAGCAGCTGCCGAGCGCGGCGGACCCTCCGCAGCCTGTTCATGGCGCGTAGCAAGCGGCTGCTCTTCCGAATCGGGTTCGTGCCGGACTCCGGCGGGATGCGGGGCTCGGGAAAGCGGTCGCGCTGGAAAGGGGGACTGAAGAGGGGTGCCGGGGGAGGGTTTAGGGGTTCTGACGGGGCTAGGGCTAGGGGATCCAGGGCAAGAGAAGAGCGATCGGAGAGGCAGGCTGGAGAAGCCACTGATCTGGGGGGACTGAGGAAGAGAAGTTGGGGGTGGAAAATTGGTTTGGGCTGGGGAAAGCAGTTTGCAGCGGGGGGGGGTGGGGAGCAGGCCAGGGTAGCCAGAGAAAGGGGGCGTTGAGAGGACATCTGGAGAAAAGAGCCAGATGAGGGGTTGGAGACAAGGGAGCTGGATTAAGAGAGCAGGTGCAGGAGCCCGGGCTCCCGCCACCCCCGCAAGTTCCTCCAGTGGGCAGGTGCTGGTGAGAAGGAATGTCTCAGACCTTCTAATCTCACGTGAAACCGCTAACTCCTTCCATGTGTCCCTGTCCCTCTCCCCATCGCTCAACTCCCTACCATTCAATGTAAGCTCTTCTGTCCCGAGAGAGTCCCAACTCTGTAGGTCGGTCTGTCCCTTTCCTTCAATCCCCTCCCCCACCAATCCTGGCCCCTGTCATAAGCCTCAGGCTGTGAAATCCGACCCTAATCACTCAGCCTGACTTGTCGCTGGTTCCCTGACCTCCAGTAACTTTTTCCTTTCTGACCGCCCTCCACCCCCACCCCAGTCCTCATTCTTCTCTTCCACCTACTTCTACTCCTTCCTGGGCCAAGCAAGGGTGGCGACCAGCCCTGTTCTGCCACAGAAACACTAAGAGGCCGGGAAAGAGCCACAAGAGGAAGGCTTCCTAGGGTCTCTCTATCCCCTTCCCATTACCAGCAGGGCCAGGGGGCAGGACCTCAGGCCCCAGCTGAAGGACAGTGATGTTGGGCCTGGGAACTATGGGAGCCCTGGCCCCAGGCCAGGCTCGGGGGAGGACCTAAGCCGGGAATTTCCTGAGTTTCAGAGAAGACATTGTACAATTCACCACTCCTCCCCTGACCACCCCAGATATCTCAGAAGCTTCACCCCTAGGATTGTGCTCACACTCACTCTAAGACAAAGAGATATAAGGGCCCAGTGGGGGGAAAACTGGAAAAACATAGGGTGGGGGGGAATCTTGCACGTGTGCCTTTTGGGGCATTTGCATCTCTAATAGCCCAAACAGTGGTCACATTCTCAATGATGCTCCAACTAAGTCACCACTGCTCTGCATTAAAATAATGAGATTCACAAATATTCAAATATCTGCATATTTAGGATTTAAAAATTATTTCTCCTTACAAAATTTATGGAAACTTTATTGCTCTATTTGAGGAGGGATTTTTAAATCTACTTCCAGCTTTCAAAATTGGTAATATTGAAATCACACAAATGGCCTGAGGAAGTGAAAAATAAAAGTTTCCACGAGAGACTGGAATCAGAAGTCCTGAGATCAAAATTCCCAAGGTCGCCACCTCAGTATCCTGAGGGTTTGGCTATTCCTAGAACTTGGGGTCTGGGAGTTTCCAAATCCTCAAACTTGGAATTCTCAGAGAGCTTCTTTGGAATTCAGTATTCCATGAGCTTTCCTGTGGCTGGATTTCAAGGTTGCCTTGGAATCAACTCCCCAAATTTGCAGAGCAGAAGGGCGTGCCTGGAATCAGAATCCCAGATCCTGCCCCTCCAGGGTCTGGGAAACAATCAGTCCAGTCCCTTGGGGGAGAAGCCGCTGGCTGCTGGGAGGGACAGGGGGTGTTAGCAGGAAATGGTCTGAGGGAAATGGGCAGGTGTCAATGCTGTGAGGGTGCCTCCAGGAAGGATGGAGAGGGAGGGGGACAGGATGGGGCAGGACATGATGGGAGGGGCAGAGCGCATGGGCACACTCCATCCTAAATGTGTGGCTGAGAGGACCACGAGTAGAGGATTCTGTTGGAGGCTGGAAAGTGGACGATGGAGATAGGAAGCAATGGCTGGGAGAGGAGTCGTTGTTGATGTCATTAATAACAATACTCACTGGTGTTTGACAGTGTTATTAAGGGCTTTTTCCTCAAACATAACCGCCATTGTCTTAGGATGGGGATAACAGGGCACAATGGAGGGTTGATTTGGGCTAACCTGAGGTAGACACATACATTTGGGATTCTGAGGGGCCTGGGAGGCAGCATGTAGTAGTTAAGCACATAGCATGTGGGGACAGACAATCTGCTTTTGAATCCTAGCTTTTGTTCCTTAGTAGCCACGTGACCTTGGACAAATAACTCAGCCTCTCTGTGCCTCAGTTGTCTGCATCTGTAAATGGGCCTGGTGATAGTGCCTATCTCACAGGGCTCCTGTGAGGATCAAATGAAATTCTACACAGGGCCTGGCTTGTAGTAAGCGCTCAGGAAATGTTAGCAATTGCTCATTCTATAGCATGGCGGATGGGTGGGAGGGAGGATACATGGCGCTGGGCCATGGCTCCTTCTGGAGCTTCCTTTTTTTTTTTAAAATAGGCTCTCAGATAGCTTTAATTGGGAAGGCTTGTCAACTTCTTTTATTTTATTTTTTTTTTTGGCCGCATCATGCGGCATGTGGGATCTTAGTTACCTGACCAGGGATCGAACAGGTGCCCCCTGCAGTGGAGGCACGGAGTCTTTTTTTTTCTTTTATAAATGTATTTACTTATTTATTTATTTTTGGCTGCGTTGGGTCTTCGTTGCTGGGCTTTCTCTAGCTGCAGAGAGCTGGGGGCTACTCTTCGTTGTAGTGCATGGGCCTCTCACTGCAGTGGCTTCTCTTGTTGCGGAGCATGGGGTCCAGGGTGCGTGGGCTTCAGTAGTTGTGGCACACAGGCTTGGTAGTTGTGGCGCACGGGCTTAATTGCTCCGCGGCATGTGGGATCTTCCCGGACCAGGGCTTGAACCCGTGTCTCCTGCATTGGCTGGCGGATTCTTAACGACTGCGCCACCAGGGAAGCCCGAGGCACGTAGTCTTAACCACTGGACCGCCAGGGAAGTCCCTCCCTTTTTTTGCGGGGGAGGGAGCTTCCTTACATGCTTCTACTCCTGTCTTCCAAGCCTATCCTGCCCATGTACCCATCAGGAAATCCCACATCCCTTCATTCATTCAGTGACCCCCCCTAACTGCCCTGGGTCGAAATTGTGGGATCACTGATATGAGCGGAGTCTGGTCGCCGTTCTCAAGAGGTCGGGGAGAGGAGCACGTGAACAGGGACCCTAACTGGCAGGAGGCAGGGCGTGACAGTTTCCCCCAGGAGGAACAGGGTGTGCTTGAGGAGGCTGGGATCCGGAGTGTGTGCTCCCCTATGTGTGCCTCCTGCTTCATGCCTCAGTTTCCCTTTTGCCCCTTTGCCTTCTCAGTGGTAGTTGAGGAGGTTTGAGTAGAGAAAGGGCCCCTGAGCACAGCCTGTCTGCAGGGGGTGGGGCGGGGAGAGGGGTGAATGGGGAATTAGGCTGGGAATGCCTTGAGAATGTCTGAGAAAGCGGAAAGCACCCGGCCTCTGTGGATGGACAGTCCTAGCTGACAAAGACTTCTCGCCCTCCCTGACCAAGTGCTCTCTTCACTCCTAAGCATAGAGGATCTTTCTTGAACCTCCTGACCCAAGTGAAACCAGCTGTCCCAGGACAAACCTTGCTTGCTCCACTTCTGAAAGAGGAAAGCCCTTCTCTGGGGCCAGTGAGGACCACTGGCTTGATTTCAAAGGGTGGCAAAGGTCCTGAGCTGAGGACCCTTGAGTGAATGACCCACGTGCTCGTGGCCCGAAGAAAGGCCACATAGAGGCAGTGGTCTGGGCCGTCCACAGCACAGCCTGCAGGAAGGGAGCAGGGAGGGTCCTTTTCCTTTCTGCAGGCCTTGGGACCTTGGAGAGCTGCAGTGTCACCATCTACAGCAGCCCCTCGGCTGGATGGCTCCGAGTGCCCCCTTCCCCAGGCCACATTGCCTACAGAATGGAGTCTACACCCCTCACCCAAAGGGGTTCTCCCACACCCCTTCCGGACCCATCTTCCCCAATCCCATCTTCCCCAGGCCCTGTGCTCTTGCTGTACCTCTGTGTGGGGCCTGCCAGGTCTTCCTCCCTACGTCAAATTTTGTTGCATCAAAGCTCATCTTCAGGGCTTCCCTGGTGGCGCAGTGGTTGCGCGTCCGCCTGCCGATGCAGGGGAACCGGGTTCGCGCCCCAGTCAAAAAAAAAAAAAAAAAAAAAAAGCTCATCTTCAAAATATATCCAAAATCTGAGCACTTAACCCACCTCCACTGCTACAACGCTGGGCCAACCCGTGGTCACCTCTCACCTGATCTCCTAAATTGACAGCTTCCTTCAGCCTTTGTACCCCCAAAGCACTCTTAGCATAGCAACCAGGATGAAACTGTTAAGATTGAAGTCAGAAATGTGTCGCTTCTCTGCTTAGATCCCTCCAGAAGGGCTCAAAGGCCCTAAGTGGCCTGCTGATCTCCAACCTCATTTGTTTTTAGTATGCGCCTCACCTTGCTCCTTGGGCTTCGGCCATACAGGCCACTTTGTTGTTGCTCAAACACTCTGAGACAGTCTGACCTCCAAGACCTTCTGTCGCTGTTCTCTCTCACTAGAACTTTCTTCCCCCACATGGCCACATGGCTGTGCCTCTCTTCCTTCAGGTCTCTGCTCAAATTTCACCTTATTCGAGAGGCCTACCCTGACCACCCTGTGTAAAAATAGCAAGGCCCCCACGCCTGCGCTCTGTTACTCTACGCTGCTAGGTTATTCTCCGTAGTACATATCACCACATGACATCCTATATATCAACTTGCCTATTGTTTATTGGTTTTCTTTCCCAACCTGAATATGAGCCACATGAAGGAAGAAACTTCTTTCACTACTGTATCCCAGCTTCCAGAACAGTGCCCGGCACAGAGTTGGCCCTTGTTAAAGGGCTTTTTTTTTAACATCTTTATTGGAGTATAATTGCTTTACAATGGTGTGTTAGTTTCTGCTTTATAACAAAGTGAATCAGCTATACATATACATATATCCCCATGTTGAAGGGCTTTTAAATGAATAAATAGCTTGGCCCAAGTGCCATCTCCTCTACGAAGCCTGCCCGGCCTCCCCACTCAAAATTCATCTCGGCCTCCAGTGACCCCTGGGCGCTGTCTCCCCTCCTAGAACCTTCATTGCATATTCTTTCTCATTCTTGCATTAGGTGTTCAGAGGTGTGATTTCCCCACTGGACTCCCACGGGCCTAGCCCAGGGAGCAGGACTGAATCAAGAGGGCCTGGGGTTAGGGTGAGGGAGGGAGCGGGGGAGTGGGGAGGGGGAGCCAAAAAGAACAGACCCAACCAAACAAACCCCAGGGGCTTTGTCTGGGCGGGTGGCCTGGGATTTCAGGCAAGGAGACAGAAATAGTCCAGGCCTCCTGCCCAGGACCGAGATTCGGCAAAGAGGCCGCCAGCAATGCCTGTGTCTCTGGTCCTCCCCAAGAGCCCTCAGCAGCCACTCTTCCTCCCCACTGGGAAAGACGGTGAAGGCTGGAGAGGGCTGCAGTCAAGACGGTGAAGGCTGGAGAGGGCTGCAGTCTGCAGAGGACCATACCCGGGATGGGTATAGAGACAATAGACACAGGCCCCGTGGTCTCCCGCTCAGGCCTGTGTCTTGACCTGATGCAGGAACTGCCCCTCTCCTGGTCATGGGGAAATGGTCCCCCTACCCCCCAAGGCCTGCTGGCAGCTTCTGGAAACTCTCACTCTCGAGGGCCTTTTTAGCTATCTCCTTATCTTCAGTTTCCTCAGTTTTGAGAAAGCACAGAACAGCCAGTGGCTCAATTTGTTCCTGAGGGGCCTCAGAGCAGGCTGTGCTCCAGTAGGACTCTGTGTCCTGGTGGCTGTCCAGGTCCCTCAGCCCTCAGACAGGCATTTGCGGTTTGGTTTCATAAAGACTGCCTGTCACTGGTCAGAGGCGAAGCCTGGGAAAACCTGGGTCCCGGGGGTGCAGGAGAGAAGAAGCCAAAAGCACCCCCTGACCAGAGCATCCTCTCAGGCTGGGCTTGCTGTCCAGCTGGTAGAGTCTGGGGCCAGGGCCTGGCTGGGACAGACAGACCCCAGGCCTCTCTCAGAGCTGCCCAGGATGGCAAGACTGCTCAAGGGAGGAGGGGCAGAAGAAGGGCTTCATTGTGTGTTCTCCACAGCCAGCCGAAAGAAGGGGGTGGGGAGGGGCTGTATCTCACTGCCCCAGCTGTCCCTGGTGGCCTCCCATGTGCTGGGGGTTCAGGCTCAGATACCAGAGACGCCACACTCTGGTTCAGTGAGGCAAGGAGTGAAAGCTATGCCTGTGGCCCTCACTGGGGTGACGGGCGCTGTGTCCTGCAGCCCCGATCTGCGGGGAGGGCCCTCAGGCACCTTCAAGGCTGCCCCAGGCCTGCTGCCGCCACCCCAGCCCCGCCCTGCAGAGTGGTTTTTTTTGTCTCCCAGCTGGGTCCCAGAGGACCAATTAGGAAACTTTCTTTTCTTTTTGGTGAGGCCACAGTGGGTAGTTCCGGGCCCCAGAACTGCTGAATCAGAATCCAGGAGGGGCGGTGGGGCAGAGCGGGGTAAGCAAAAGAGGAAAATGTCAGAACCTTTTTGTTTCACTAGCACTCCGAGATCGTTCTGATGCATTCTGGCACATTCTGACCCTGCTTGGGGACCCCGTGGCAGGGAGTTAGAATTCCACATCAGGCCCTGGGGAGGTCAATGTCATCTTGTAAGTCACGTGAACTTCCTGGACTCAGCTCCTCATTCAGAGAGAAGGAGCACTTGGGTTTTTTTTGTTTTGTGTTTTTTTTAAATTTAATTTAATTTTTTTATTTTTGGCTGCATTGAGTCTTCGTTGCTGCTCACGGGCTTTCTCTAGTTGCGGTGAGCAGGGGCTTCTCTTCGTTGCAGTGCGCGGGCTTCTCATTGCGGCGGCTTCTCTTGTTGCAGAGCACGGGCTCTAGGCGCGCAGGCTTCAGTAGTTGTGGCACGCGGGCTCGATAGTTGTGGCGCATAGGCGTAGTTGCTCCACGGCATGTGGGATCTTCCTGGACCAGGGCTCGAACCCTTGTCCCCTGCATTGGCAGGCGGATTCCTAACCACTGCGCCACCAGGGAAGCCCGAGCACTTGGTTTTACAGAGAGAGAAACTGAGGCTTGGGGAGTGAGTTCCTGCTTCTTGCCTCGGGTAACGGAAGAAAGGAAGCTGTGGGGCCGCCTTACAGGAGGCAGAGAAGGACAGGTTCTTCCCAGGGACTCATTCACTTCCACATTGTCCCATCTTTTTTCCTAAATTCTCTTCTCCATCTGGCTCGTGATGCTCCCCATGGAGCCATCCACCCAGTCATAAGTCCAGGGTAGAGAATGGCAGAGCCTAGATGGAAAGGGGTCTTCTCCTGAGAGTTACGGGGGTCTCTGACCCTCTGCAGTCCTCGCGGAAACTGCTGCATATGTAAGGAGTTTGTCTGGGGAGAGAATTCACAGCATTCAAAGGGGTCTGTGTCTCAGACTAAAACTAGTGCTCCAGGAGGTCCCAGAGGCCAGATCCCGGGCTGTGTGTCTGGAACACTGTAACCACCCAGACAGATCAGTTTTCCCAGCAAAGGCCCTCAGAGAAGCTGGGTCTGCCCCAAAATAGTTCAGGCCCACTCATCTCATCCTACCCTCTTATTTGGGGTTTGCAATGGTTAAGAGTGTGGACTCCGGGATCAGGCTGCCTCAGGTGAATCTCTGCCGCTCTGTGATCTTGAGCAAATCCCTTCCCCCCTCTCTGGGCTCCATTGTCCTTGTCTGTAAAATGGAGGAAATAATGATACTTGCCTGAGGATTGCTTGGAGGATGACAGGAGATAATTGATGGGAGGCACTTAGCTCACAGGTGGGGTCTAGGAAAGCTGTGGGAAAAGTCATTATTATTAAAGATGAGGCCAGTGGGCTCTGGAGAGATGCTCTAACCTGTGTGGGCAGAGCCAGGACTATGGCCGCATCTTCAGACCCCCTTTCCTCTGTCCTGCCCCATCTCTTCCACTTTAGAAGTTGAGATTTTGTGCCCCAGTGACACTGCCCGATCCATGCCCTTGGGTCGAGGTGAGCTGCATGGCAGAGCACGCTGCTCTGCCATGTGGGTGCAGCCGGGAGAGGGGAGGGACTTGGAAGCAGGCGGGTGAGGTGGGGAGGGGAGAACAGGGGCAGAGGTAGCTGTCACTTGGGCCCTGGATGCTCCCACCAGCCTGCCACGGGGCCAGTCAGGTGGGGCTGCAGTGTTGACAATCCGCTTTCTGTGCCCGTCACTTAATTTTTTTATTTATAAAAAATAAATAAATTTATTTATTTATTTTGGCTGCACTGAGTCTTCATTGCTGCACGCAGGCTTTCTCTAGTTGCGGCGAGCGGGGGCTACTCTTTGTTGTGGTGCGCGGGCTTCTCATTGCAGTGGCTTTTCTTGTTGCAGAGCACGGACTCTAGGCACACGGGCTTAGTAGTTGTGGATCGCAGGCTCTAGAGCACAGGCTCAGTAGTTGTGGCGCTTGGGCTTAGTTGCTCCGCAGCATGTGTAATCTTCCTGGGCCAGGGCTCGAACCCGTGTCCCCTGCATTGGCAGGCGGATTCTTAACCACTGCGCCACCAGGGAAGTCCTCTGCCCGTCACTTTAATACCTGCACGCCTGGCCCTGCCCTGCCTTTCCTGGTCACTAAGCCAGCATTTTGTGGGTCCCCGTTCTGTGCTGGGCTAGTGCTGGGGGCAGCCATGGGGGTGCAGAGGAGCCATGAGGAGAAGGCTGGTGGCTGCCTGCCCCCTGCACAGCGCTGATTAGGGCTCCCGGTAGAAGTTGATAAGGCCCAGCCACTGCAGGGCTCACCTGCCCCTGGAGGCACGGGGAGAGGCTGAGCACCCCAGATGGAGCAGGGGAAGATAGCTTTCTGCTGGGGCAATCAGGAGCCGGGTTTGAGCCCAGCCCTGCAGGATGCTTAGGGTTCTAGTAAGTAGAAAGGCCTGCAGGGTATTCCAGGCTGAGAACTCCGGGAGCCCGGCAGGACTGTAGTTCTGAAATTTTAATGAGTTGTTTCAGGCATTCAGAAGAAGATAGATAGTATAACAATCCCCCCACCTCCCAGCTTAAGAAAGAAAATATTACAGATGCTGTGAAGCCCGTGCCCACCTCCCCTGACCCCGACCTTCTCCCTGCCCCTGAGGAAGCCCTGCTAATGTGCGTGTTGACTATCGCCTCAGCTGCCTTTATTCGTTTACTATTGATACATATGTCTCTATCCCTAAACAATACCAATGATGGTTTTGCATGCTTTGGCATTTTAGATAAATATTGTCAGGTTATCTGTTTTCTCTGTGGCATGTCTGTTAGCTCAACATTATGTGCTTGAGCTTTGTGCAGGCTGAGGGTTGGTGCTCTAGATCCTTCTCTTTCCTGGATGTATGGTTTTCCACGGTCTGAACAGGTCACCACTTATTTATCCACTGTGCTGTTGACAGACATTTAGGGGTGTCTGATTGTTCACTCTTGGGACAGGGGGTTTTCACTGGGCCGTACGGGAGGAGGGGGCAGAGGCTTTCCTCCTCCCAGTCCACAGAGGGCTTGGCCGGGGGTTGGACACTCTCCCGTCAGCAGTGTGGAGCCACTGAAGGCTTTTGAGCAGGAGCCGGATGCAGTCAAAGGAGGTGCTTTAGGAACTTAAACGTTTGCCAGAAGTTTGCAGTTTGGTTCAGAGGCAGAGAGCTGGATGAAGGAGGCTTTCGTAAGGGCCTCACGGAGAGCTTCTAGGGCCTCTTCCCAGGGGTGAGCCCATGCGGGGGAGGTGGGTGGAAAGCGAAATTGAGAGGAATCCTGTCTGGGTCACCTACACTGGGGAAAGGGTTAAGTGGGCGCTCAAGTTGTGTAACTAGGAGGATGACAGGCCCTTTCCCAGAAAGAGGCAGCAGGAGGAAGAGCTGACAAGCATGGTTATGGACCCTGGTGATTGTGACACAGCCGAATGGCTGATGGAGGAGGAGCCGGAGCTCAGGGACTTGAGAGAGTCATGCGAAATTCACTGTCAGGGAAGGACCAGGCCTGGAGAGAGTGGCCCAGGGCCACTAGGTCCTCAGGCCCCTCCCCCTGCTCTGCACCGATACAGACCTCAGGCCCACAAGGGCCACCCCGGCCAGCACAGATCTCGGGTCTGGCAGCCATCCCCACCTTTCTCCATCTCCAACATCCCCTCTAGGCCAGGCCCTCGTCATCTCCCCCACTGAGTGACTCGGTTCCCCTGCCATCTTCCACTCTGCTCCCTTTCACTGTACCTTCTGACAGCAACTGAGCGAGCTCGTAAAAAGGGAAGTTAGAACACATGCTTCCCCACTTTAAAACCCACCAGCACTTTTCCACCTCCTCTCCGTGGCCTGGCGCCTGCGCACCTTGCTGACCCCTTCTCTGGCTAGAGACTTCGAGGCCTCCTGGCAACTCCTAGAGCGTGCCCTACTCGTGCCTGCCCCAGGGCGCTGGTGCTACGCACCCCCAGACAGTCTGCACTGCTGTCTCCCTCATCTGTCTGTTCCCTGCTCAAGCGTCGTCCTCAGAGAAGGGGCCTTCCCCAACCACCCTGTCTACAGTAAGACCATCTTCCTTTCCCACGACAGTTAACGGCTTGCATGTCAATTGTTTTGATTTCCGGTTTGGTGTCTGTTGGCTGCTCCTCTTGCTATGTTGGCAGGGAGCCATCTGTCTAGTTCTCTGCCGTCTGCACCCTGTCCAGCATGTGCAGTAATTACCTGCTGGGGAAAGTCAATGAAAGAGCAGGGCCTTGTTTACAGCAGCTTCTTAGTGCCCAGTCCCTGCACCCGTGCGTCTTTATCTTCGCTGGAGCACAGAGCACATATAATAAGTATCCAATAAGG